>NC_047529.1:118016748-118160750 GCF_012275295.1 Melopsittacus undulatus
CTTTCTCTTTCTCTTTCTCTTTCTCTTTCTCTTTCTCTTTCTCTTTCTCTTTCTCTTTCTCTTTCTCTTTCTCTTTCTCTTTCTCTTTCTCTTTCTCTTTCTCTTTCTCTTTCTCTTTCTCTTTCTCTTTCTCTTTCCTTTCTTTCAATTCAGAGGTTTGGCTAGTATTAATCTGCACTGGTTCTAACTTTGCATGCTACAGAGGGTAATTGTCAGTGACTTCTGAAGCAGAAATAAGTTAGAACCACTTTCAATATAGTGATGAGATGTTAATATTCAAATGCACTTTATGATTCTCTCTTTTTTAATAGTTCAGAAAGCACGGAAAGATGAAGCAGTAGAATATGATGGCCCTGATATGTTGTTCCTTTCCCTTCAGAATATTAGATTCAGTGTTAATTTTGATTCTTCTTCAAGGCTGCAGAGGTTTCGAGTTGGTATTGGGGGTTGTTGATGTCGTGTTTGTCCCCATTGTTGCTGGGAGTTAAGGGCAATAGTGTGCTGAGTTCTTCCTACTGTTTTGTGTGTTTCTGATGGTCTCTGTTGGGCTTCCTGAAGCAGCAGCCTTCAGCATAGGTTATATGAGAGTAGATACTAAAAAACCCAGAAATGGCAAGAATGGAAAAGCTTTCATGTACCATTGCTGTGGCTATGGCTGCCTGTCTCTCAAACACCAATTAATTTAAAATGGTTGTTTTTCAAATCACATTTCTGTAAAGAAGAGTTTTCTTGTGAAAGATTACCAGAAGAAAAAAAAAGGTTAAATTATTGTCTCCTGCAGAGTCTTCACACGATATAAAGGTACATCTTCCATAAGACTTCAACAGATACACTTTTCCTTTTACATATGGGGATCTTGATTTATAAATACTCACTTTACATCACTTGAGCAAAGAAAGCAGATCTTAACTAATTCTAGTAAGTAACAAGCAACATAATAAACCTGGGTAAGATTAGAAATAGAGGATTTATAGGACTTTTTTTGGCAGTCTACTGGAAGAAAATGTCTTCCTGACAACATAAAGTCCTTGGTTCAAAAGTAAATAGGGAAGCACTTTTGAAATGTCCATTTGCAGTTGTCTTCTGGGGTGCTGTTGTAAAACATAAATCAGCTAAAAATTCAAGTTCTTACTTCCTCCATGTCAAAGGTATTAAATACCTATGTTAAAATGCTTTTCTAATGCCATATATTATGGCCATATAAGCCTATCTGTTGCATCATTTGGATTTATTATGTTGAATGTGGCATGCACCACTTTACCTGTGTTGTTTTCTTCTCCTTAGCTCCACAGTCTCACCAGTGGTATTCTTGGGGTCCTCCTAATATGCAGTGTAGGTTGTGTGCATCTTGCTGGATTTATTGGAAGAAATATGGTGGCCTGAAAATGCCCACACAGACAGATGATGATAAACTGTCTTCCAGCCAGCCTACAGAGGTAGGATTGTGTACATAAATGTTCCTAAAACAAAATGCGGGGTTTTCACAAGGCTGCTGTGATTTGAATATTTAATGGTATGAATTTTTTATGTGTGTGTTCAACTTTGGTATTACAAAGCTCAATTCCTTAATCCTTTTCCTGTCTTTAATTTCCCTTGTCTTTATTTGACTGTTAGATCAGCAAACATCTATTTCACACATTTTTTGGTGGACAAATGTCATCTTGTCAGTCAGATGGTGTGTACCCTATAAAATGCCATCTAGAATGGCATTATATATCCACCCACAATAGAATCAGAGAATCACAGAGTGGTTTGGGTTGGAAAGGATCTCATCCAGCTCCAACCCCTGCCATGGGCAGGGACCCCTTCCACTGGAGCAGCTGCTCCAAGCCCCTGTGTCCAACCTGGCCTTGAGCACTGCCAGGGATGGGGCAGCCACAGCTTCTCTGGGCACCCTGTGCCAGCGCCTCAGCACCCTCCCAGGGAACAGCTTCTGCCCTAGATCTAACCTGAACTTGCCCTGTTTCAGTCTGAACCCATCACCCCTTGTCCTATGGCTGCAGTCCCTGATGAAGAGCCCCTCTCCAATACCTTGTAAAAAACAGTTCTCTTTATTTACAGCTTTATACATAAGCTCATTCTTTTTATACAGTGCTTGTGCATGCTATAACTATGCTGAACCCAGGACAATCATACATGCTTATACACACTATGTATATATATTCAGCCTTGTGAATTGATCCAAATTGTGTCATTTTGTGAAGCTGCAGTTCTCACGTATGTGTTCCGATTGTTTGGTGTTCTTGCAGGAATCCCATGTCAGGACTCACCTGTCCCGGCAGGCCACTCAGGGAACTCCAGTCCGTAACACTGGGAGCCCAAAGTCAGCGGTGAAAACACGTCAAGCTTTCTTCCTCCACACTACCTGTTGGACAAAACTGGCCCGTCAGGTCTGCAAAAACACCCTGCGGCTGCGGCAGGCAGCGAGACGTCCCTTTGTCCCTATTAACTGTGCTGCCATTAAGGCAGAATGTAAGATGTTCTTTTAACTCCTAGCTGTGTGTGCTGTGCTTCCCACCCGTTTTAGTTTTGTCTTTTAATTTTATTTTCTTTTTCAATAAACATTTCTGTCCGTACACTTTTTTTGCTTTTCATTTTCCTTTTTTCGTTTGTCCAGCACATCACCAATACATTGAATCAAGTCTGGCTGCCTTCCACAGAGTTCAGGCTGGGGGGAAATGTAGATGGATTAAACAGTGGATAACTATTACCTCATTTGCTTACAAAGAGAATCTCATTTATAACAAACCCAGGGCAGTGAGGGGAAGTCAGTGCTGTGACATAAAAACCATGCTTCCTACTAGGCAGTGTGAAAGAAGTTTGCTTTCATATTGCATGTTGGTTCTTTCACTGAGCAGAAAGCATAAACCTGTACAGGTTTTACTCAGTGGGGTTGGTGAAAGATTAAAGAGCTGAGGATGCAAGGGAATTGAAATCTGGCCTATAATCCTGTTGCTGTGGTCATCAGATGGTGGTGATAGCCATGGTTATTGTTACAGCATAGTTGCAGCTTTCTTTTTGCCTGTTGCAGTTTTAACTTTTAGTTTTAAATAGAATTCTATGTTTGTTCTCTTTATACTGGTAAGTTCACTAGTTATGGGTTGTTCTCTTTATGTGCATATGTGTAAAGTTCTGCTGCAAAGTCACTGACTATTTCAGCAGGTTTTGTGTCTGCGCTGAGCATGTTGTGTTAATGCTTGTGCTGTTGATTTTGTTTCCCAGATTCCCATAGATGCAGCTCTTGGAACAGACACTTGGTATTCCAAGATGAGCTGTGCTGGCTCATCGTACTGCGCATTGTATCAGAATTGAAGAGACCTTTTTAGAATATGAGATGTTTGGTTTATAACCATGTTTACTGGATTATGGCTAAATATTTTCCCAGCATATTGAACTGGGATGCAGGTGATGTCAGTGTTGATTTTAAGAAATTTACTCCATAGGGGCTTAATATCTGGTTTTGAGTAATTATTTTCCCCTTATGTACTCTAACACCAGCCATCCTTCACATACAAAGTCTTGACCTGCTTCTGCAGTCGTCCAGAGCATGATGACTATTCCTGTTTGTTCTCCTGTTGGCCATTTTCTTTCTTCTTTCCAAGCTATGCAAGTCAGGAGCAGCTTTCAGATTTAAGGAAATCGTATGTCCAAGTGGGTTGTACCTGATGGAAAAAGTGCATCTAAGGCTGGACAAGGATTATGTTTTAAATCCTTAATACAAATGAGAGTTATTCTCTGGGAGGGAAGAATTGCACTATTTAATGTGTGTATTTGGCACTGATTTCTGCCAGATCACGGAGTTCCCTTGAACCTCGTGGGTTTTTATCCATATCCATTTTTTCTCTTCCCTGTAGTAACACAGTTTGGAAGATGAAGCTTGAATTTAAGGAAGAGGGAAAAATAGAAGGGGAAAAAAAACAGTTATAAATATATGAATAGCAGAAACCAAATTATACCTGATTTAACTTGTGTTTGTGTGAACATATACACACACACACACTCTGTTGCTGGCATTGTCTCTTTGTGGAATTGTACAGTGCTTGTACCTGCATTGTTGTTGGCATGTCCTTACTCTAGTAAGGACTAGTAAGTAAGTAAATTTAAAGATAAAAATAAAGGTTTTCTAGTTTTGTTCCTGTACTTACATCTGCTGAGCTATGCTGAGTGCATACTGTAGATTTGAATGTTACAACTAAATAGGCTCCCTCTTCCTGAGCATGCCTTGGATTCTGTCTTAAGGAGAGATTGATGTGAGTCATTCTGAACTCTTTGCATTCTTAAAGCTTGTCATTTTAAAATCTTTTCATTTTTAGCCAAGCTACTTCATGAACAGTGATAATTCCAGATGTTGAATACCACTGAGTAATTACAGTATTGAATGAAGGTCTGCAGGTGTTCCAGAAGTGACAACCATGCTTAGGTAATAACTTGGCCAGTGTCAGGTTGCCTGTGATGTGACATGGCCTGAGATGGTTAGGACACCCAAGGAGTGATCTGGGATTTGTTTTCTGTGTTGGTGTGCTGAAACTTGAATCTAATGGCTGCTTAGCTGCTTTGTCAGACTCACCTGACTAAATCAGTGCTTCAAAACATAGCTGCATTTCTCAGTTATATTGCAGTAGGCTTCAGACCAACACTCAGAAACCATAAAATCTAAAGCCAAGGAGTGGTAGGGCACTTTCCCCAGCAGCATACCAGGTTTTATGTTGTCTTGGTCTTATGCAGTTTGTTGTAGTGTCAGGTTGTAAGTGAAGCTCATTCCCAGCTCTGAGAAAGTTGAAAAAAGCCATCATGGAAACCTCAGGCTTTGTTCTGCCTGAAGATAATAGACTCGTTGTAGCTGTTGGCAATAAACTTGTCTGATAGATTGTTAGAAACAGTTAGAATTGGTGAACTGTTTCAGTAAGAGGAAACTTCTCATGCTCTAAATGATGCAAAATGGCTTCTTTTCAGTTTGACAGTTAAGCAAAACTACCCTGACTGTGGAAGTCTCTGAATCAGAGGAAGCCAAAGTGGGCATTCTTCTCCAGGCAAGATTGGATCTGTTTCCAGCTTATGAGCATATTGATATATGTGAACCTTCCTACTTCAGCACAGGAAGGTTTTGAGGGATCTTTTTCCCTTGCTCAGATACAATTTTATCATTATAACTCTTATGTATTAATTATAGTCATTTAAATGTGGGTAACTGCACTCCGTCTGTGTAGATGAGGTTGTCAAAATGTTTTCAGTGGATGCTAATATATGATCTGTGTAATATGGTTATCTGGAAATGGGTATAGTGATCACGATCAAAACTTAACTTACCTTTCAATCTGCAGATTTAATAACAAGTTTGGTACACAGCACTTGTTTCTTACAGGCTGGATTGATAGAACAAAGACAAGTGAAAATTAAGTAGAATATGCAAAATGTAACTGATGTGTCTTGTAAGCACACGGCCTGTGTTTTACTGACATCAAACTGCCCATTCATCTGAGGTGAGTAACATTCACAAGCACTGTTTTCCATCCTTGATTTTGATAGCTATGGAAGATGCTTTGGCTGCCACTGGGATGAAAATCTGTTCTCTGCTGTTATCTTTGCATACAATTTGTGCCACAGTTTATTAGCCAGTAAAATAATTAGAAGTTATTAATTAGAAAGTTATAAGAATACAATTCAGGGGATCCATAGAGCACAGTATGTTTATTAGATAATCGGAATTCTGATAGAGAGGTGATGACATGTCAAAGAGAAACAACTCCTCACCTCTGTCTAAGCCTTGGAGACTTATAAATCTACATCTTTAAAATCCCCTTTCAAATCTAAAAGAACAAGCCTCATTCACTGTCATCTTCTCTATAGCCCACAACTTCGTTGAGCTCTAATACCCACAACAGCCATCCCCTTTCTGGGTTAAGAACTTGGTCTGTTTAAAGCTATGTGAAGAATCTGTTTCCCCCTTTGGTTTGCAGTGTTGTTCCCTGGAGTTTTCCTAGTTGTGCTGTATCCTCTGTAGGGTTGTAGTGCCCCTGGTTACACGTGCTTCGAGAGACAGGTCTTCCCTAATTTTAGTCCCACATGTTTTCTATTTTCCTGTCATAATTTATAATACTCTGATTTTACTCTCAAGTGACCACTCTTTTTAGAACACTGTTAACACTGACTCCATGGATTTTCATCTGCATGGGGGTGATATGGAACTCATAATTCCATCTGTACATTAGCCTTTTACCCCATGTTTATTGCATGGTGCTGCTGATATACTTTGCCATCCGTTTTAGCTTATTTATGCTCAGGAATTCCTTACAGGAAACTTTAGCTCTCTGGTCACCTCTTTTCCTGATGTTTATATGTCAAGCAGTGCTGATCCTTTGGGATTACACAGACAATTAATTTTAATCCCTGAAAAAATCCCTTCTCTTTAACCCTGGGACAGCTTCACAGTCTGGTGGCACAGTTTGTGAAGAGCCAGTATGTTGTCGTATCACTGCAGACCTGGCTGGGTCTTGTCTATGCTCTGCTGCTCTGTTGTTACAGATGGCCATCAGGTCTCCCCTTGGCTTCTCAAGGCTGACCAGACCCAGTTCTCTCAGGTTCTCTGTGTGTCCTGCACTCCAGACACCAGCTGGGTGTCTCTGATAGCTGAACTTGTTCCAAAAGCATCTCTTGTAGTAGGGATCCCAGAACTCAACACAGGGTCTGGAGGTGGTTTCCTGCAGTTGCCCCTCTTGTTGCAAGGCCACACCACTGAATAATGTGAGAGCATTAAACATGTTTTCTCTTTACAAGGTCTTTGTTGGCTCCCTTGATGTTTCCACATTTAACTTTATGCCTCTATTAATAGCTCAACCCCTTTCACCAGACTGCAGACTTACTGAAGAATGTTATCACACTTGCCATGTTTTTGTTCTCTTGAACCAAGACCAGCTTAAAACCATTAGTTAAACACCAGTAGAGCACATGCTCAGCGGTTTCTGTTTGGATGAATTACACCTGGTCTGGGTAACCTGATTTTATTCATTAACCAGTTTGTTTTGTGGCACTTCCTGTGGACACTTTGATGTGACACAATTCTCATGCAGCCCTCATCAAAGCGTGTTGGAACTGAGCTGCTTTATGTTCTGCAGTGAACACTGATGCAAAGAATGTATCCAGCTTTTTTTCTGTGCCTGTGTCTTGCATGCTGTCCTCACACCTTGAGCATCTCTTATTGCTACAGCAGTAGGTTACTTTCTGCTTTTGGTATGTTTGAAAACATACATTATCAAACATTATACTCCTTTATTTCATTTTAGGGTTGGTTTTTTTTCCTCATAGCTTCCACTATTCCCTGAACTTCCTGAGGTTTTCATTGTTCCTGTGGGAGCCCATATTTGATTTTAGGACTTGGTTTTCATTTTGGTTTTGACAACTTTTCTATCTAAATTTTATGCTGTGGTTTTACACTTGGGAGCGATACACAATCCAACTTTGATGGTTCTCTTTATGTAGTGCATAGCGAGCATAAACTGTACTGCACTTTTTATGGCAGTACCATGTTAAGGATTAAAGTTTGCTGCTGATAAATGTATTTAGCTGTTTTAATAGGTAGGTGTGCTCTGAGACACACACCCAGTACCTTTGGTGAGCATGCTTTGCCTCCAGCATGGAACCTGTGCTCCATTTGCAGTCTGTATTCTCAGCGCATTAATACCTCACCATGAGTCAATGGCTTTTTTTATAGCACAGACACGTAGATGGAAAATTTCCTTGCTAATTACTTCTGAAGCGATGCTTTGCTGTTCCCAGAGTAACTCTGAAATACTTAGTGCTTAGTCTGTGCTTATTTTGATAAGGGAGACAGTGGAGTCGCATCCTTCTGCGCTGTCACTTAAACTATTTCAAGTATTGTGGAATTCTAAACCTATTCCAGGCACCAGGTTCAGTGCAGTTTTTCATACTGAGAACAGTGTATTTTGTTACTAAGCTAAAATATTCAAGTACTCAACGTTAGGGCCCTGGAACCCTTGGAGTGCCCAGACACCAGCCAGCATTTCGGGTAAATCCCTTAATGTACTGAACTGAGCTCTGCATTGTCTGCTGCATGGGAAACGTCTGTGAACAGACTGAAGTACTTATTTCAGTCATTGCTGTGGTTTTGTGACATACATGTTTTTTATGCAGAGCTAGATAGAATGTATAAAGAGATTGCAAATTGTTCTGTATTGTGTCTTGCCTGCTTCATGTGACTGTGTGCTGGAATGAAGCAAACAGGCACATTCTGGTAAAAGAGAAGGCAGAGACAATTACCATCCTCTGTTCAGAATATCTGGTTCCTGTAATGCTTGTTAGAAAATGTGGTTCTGCGTGTGTGTGTGTGAAACCTATACAAAGGTGTACATGGAGGTATGCATATGTGGGAAGCAATGCATGTGAGAGAATTCTAGAGCTACAGAGTCCAACATAGGAATGCAGTTTTGTCCAAAACAGAATACCTCTGTTCTAGGGATACTGGAAGCCCTATATGGGGATTACTTACGTGCTTTTGGAAGGCACATAACACACTCATGCTGAATAGTTTAAAAAGAGATAGTGTAGTTCCAGGAGTCTTGGAACTATTTACTGAGACCTAGTGAATTGTGAATGTTTGCCTTAAGTTGATTGACTCTGCTGTCTAAGTGTGAATTTCTTCATAGTAACACTTCTGTGTTTGGGGCATTTAAGACAGATTCTCTGCTTGTGTATCTGCAGTGCTTTCATAGGCACAAGCTCCTAGTTGTAGCATCACATTTAAGGTAGTTACTGAGCTGCTTTTTGTCTGCTATCTTTGAGACCTTTTAGCTCTGTGATACTTGGTTACAACTGACCACTTTGTTCTAAAGTTTATAGTGAAGGGTCTTTTTTGGTTGTTCATGTGTTGGGGTTGTGTTTGTTAAGCCTCATCTTGCCATGATAGCCCCTGTGTTCTCTTTCACGTACTCAGAATTACATGAATTGCCACAGCATGCGAATAAGACATGACCAGATTCAGTAGGCTTAACTTTATTCTTACCTATTACCCTATTTATAGCCAGACAAGCTTGTAGAAAAGAATTCAATGTAAATTATGTTTAATTTACTGCTTTTATGAGCTGCTTTTATTTTAATACTGATGCTTTCATGTTCCATTTGCCTGGCTGACTGTCTCCAAAAAGACTTTGTAAGCAAAAATTGCCATCGCATTTGTCTTACAACTTACATTAACTTCAAACCAAAAAATAACAACATCAGTTGCATGAGTGAGGACCAGGCCTGCCTTTAAGTATCCATTGTCATGGGCATTGATGGAGAAAAAAGGACATGTGCTGAAAGGAAAAAAGAGATTTGTGTTGTGTCCTGATTCTGTTTGTACGTTGAAATATTGAAACTGGGTTTTATTCTTTAAACTTCTCAGATGCAGATCGACATTGTGAGCTTGCTGGGAATCCTCTGAAGATAAAAAGCACCAGAAAACCACTGTCGTGTATCATTGGGTATTTAGGTACGTATCTGCCTTCAGAGAACACTCAGTGTATACTGAGACTTAAAAATCCCATACGCATAGAATGAGGGAGTCATGCTTTTAGTAACAAGCAAACTGTGAAGTTAATAAACGAGTAAAAGCTCTGCTCTCTCGGTCGCAGAGCTTGGGGCATGGAGGCAGAATCCCTTATGGTACTGGCTTAAAACAGCAGAGTAAAACCTGATGTAGTTTAGGATGGGAACAATAGTCTGGTAGTCTAAATGAATGGAAATAGGTGTTCTAACTGGAGAGATTCTCATTATGCTCAGTGCTGCCATGGTCTGCCCCTGGAATCCACTTGCAGTATTCCTGTGTGCTTAAGAGACCTCAGCCATACTAAGGCACTGATCTTTTTATCTGATGATGTGATTTTAGTAGATGTGATGACATCAATGCTGAGATCACAGCCAGGAGGACCAGGAGCTCATGTAAGATAATGGGGAGAGGAGAAATCCTAGGAATTTGTGATTCCTTATTAGAACAAAAGTGAAAATTGTCCTTTCTGCAAGGAACCACCACTGACTATAAACACACAGGCCTGTAGGAGCTATAGGCTCAAACAGAGATCAGTCAGTTGATCAGAGAAGCAGTGAAGTGTATTAATCCCAGTGTACAGCAGTGAAGCTGAGGGCAGAGCTCAGTCTGGATGTTTTGCTTGAGATTTCAGTCAAGAAGAGGTTTTTTTGTAGTGTAACAAAGGGAACAGCAACAGTCTCTTGACTTGCTGAAATAGAAATGAGCTGTTGATGTAGTTATAACTGCTCTTCCAAAACATCGGTTTTAACAAAATCCAAACTGCACAAGACTTGATCATGAAAAATTGATGCCAACCCTCACTGAATGTTGATTCTTCCTGCCCTGGAGTTTAAGAGAACAGCCGGTGATAGTTTCCTACAGGCATCCCGGCTGTGTGTATTCCATGTGTTGTCACTGGGCCAGTGCCAACTCATGAAGATGAACAAAGCCAAGTGCAAGGTTCTGCCCCTAGGTCAAGGCAATCTGATGCATGGGTACAGATGGGACAGAGCAGTGATTCAGAGCAGCCTGAGGAGAAGGACTTGGGGGTGTTGGTTGATGAGAAACTGAACATGAGCCTCTTCAGTGTGTGCTTGAGCCCAGAAACCACCCATGTACTGGGCTGCATCAAAAGCAGCGTGACCAGCAGGTTGAAGGAGGTGATTCTGCCCCTCTGCTCTGCTGAAACCCCACTTGCAGCACTGTGTGCAGTGCTGGTGTCCTCAGCATAAGGACATGGAGCTTGGAGCAAGTCCAGAGGAGGCCATGAGGATGCTCAGGGGCTGCAGCACCTCCTGTATGGAGACAGGCTGAGAACATTGGGGCTGTTCAGCCTGGAGCAGAGAAGCTGTGTGGAGACCTCGTAGCAGCTTCCAGTGTCTGAAGGGGGCTACAAGGATGCTGGAGAGGGACTCTTCATCAGGGACTGCAGCCATAGGACAAGGGGTGATGGGTTCAGAGTGAAACAGGGCAAGTTCAGGTTAGATCTAAGGCAGAAGCTGTTCCCTGTGAGGGTGCTGAGGCGCTGGCCCAGGGTGCCCAGAGAAGCTGTGGCTGCCCCATCCCTGGCAGTGCTCAAGGCCAGGTTGGACACAGGGGCTTGGAGCAGCTGCTCCAGTGGAAGGGGTCCCTGCCCATGGCAGGGGTTGGAGCTGGAGGAGCTTTAAGGTTCTTTCCAAACCAAAACCACTCTGGGATTCTGTGATTCTCTGTGTATGTGGGTGAAGGTTTTGTAGATTAACAGTGTAAAAATATACCAGGTACCTGCAGAGTCTGTTTAGCATTTGACTGTATGGGAAGTGAAGGCAAACAGCACATGTTCCAGGGATAGGAAGTGTGCTCAGTGGAGTTAAATACATGTATCTGAATTAGTTGTATGAAGTTGCCTTGTTTGCCATTTAGCTTAGGTTTGTTTTTTTCTTGTTTGTTTGTTTGTTTGGGATTTTTGTCTGTTCGAGTGGGTAATTAATGCTGGTAAAATCTGGTATGAAGCATCGTGTCATAGCTTATGCAGGAGGTATTTGTTTTCCTTGTCAGATGCCTTCCATGCCATTCCCACAGACATTTATTAGCAAACAGTTAACTGTGTGTCTCCAGGCAATGCTGCTTTCAGACCTGCTGGTAAGGCAGAGAGGATGTCAGTGCCCTGCACACCCTGGGTCATCACTTCCCTTTATCCCTGTTCTGCTTCCTGGCTGCCAGTTCCACAGCTGAGGTAGGCTGAGCGTTAAGAGTAGGCTCTGTCCTTTCAAGAGCTGGGGCTAATCCCCTGTAATCTCTGCAGTCATCACTGTGCTTTACTAAGCACACCCCCCAAGGTGCAAGGCCTGGCTAATTGAAAGTCCTGTATTACCTCCCAAGTGTGAGGAAACCAGGCTAATGTTTCCAGCTGGGATGCATATGGTGGAGATGAGATGAGAGAGGGAGGTGCAGCTGCAGAAGGGCCTCTGCAATCCAGGATGCTTATTTAAGTGATCAGTGTAGGAGACTTCAACTTCCTGTTGTTTGATTTGGGTTTTCAGTTCATTAGTGGAAAGGGAGAAGATTTTAGAGGTGTTCCTGCATGTGCTTGTTGGAGGCTGCAGCCTGGTCTCACCAGAAGGTCAAGAGTTCCTTCTTCTTCCTGGTTTATCTGCATTTCAGAAAGGCTCCCGCAGTCTGAATCTGGCCAACGGGTTACTTATTGTGCAGGTAATGGGGTAATTTGGGTTATTCGGAGTTCTCTGACTTAGCAGCTAGGAGATTTTCAGTGAAGTACTAAGCAGTAGAACAAGGATCAGAGCAGCAGCAGAAACCAAAAGAACCCTAATGACTGTTACTGCATAATACAGTAATACAATAGGATAATATAATTCAGGCAACCCCCTGAAATGCCTCATAACCCCTCTGGGGTGTGATGAAGCCTATTAGAAAGTGCAGTCTGTATGTGGAGCACAAGTGAGCATAAGGTGTAAAGACCTCACAGGAAGGACTCAGGCCATTGGGAAGTGGTCCTGGCTGTTTCAGTTCATTTCTAGAACCTTTAAAGGAGAGCTTGGGGTGGCTGCCTTCCTCAGGAACAGAGGAGAAGGGACAGGCCTTGTGGTGAGCTGATGGAGGACTGGTACCTCCTGCTGAAGAGAAGTCCATGTAAGTAAATGCTGCTTTTTCAACTGTTTGCTCACCCTAACAATGTAAAATCACATCTCCTGTCTGCTGTGGACAGAAGGATTTATGAGTACTCGTATGTTCATGTAGCTGCTGGGATGATTGTGACTGCTGCTGGAGCTCTTTGGCAAATAAGATAGTGTTTTAGTGGTGTTAGCCCTGAAAATTAACCATTTCCTTCAGAAAATGGAAAAGATTGCCAGATGAGTGTTTCAGAATCCAATCATCTTTAGCAAACAGTGCAAAACCTTTCTATTTCAGTTTAAGGTTTTACTTTAGCAATCAGTATTTGTAACATTAAGCACTGCTTCTGTTCCCATTTTAGTAAGAAAGTGAAGTAGAAACTTGTTCTCTATAGCATGGAAAATGGGTATTTGGTGTTCCTAAACCCTATTACATGAAAAGCAGGTGAGTAATGCCGTGAATGGCAGTAAAAAGCTCTCTTCAAAGTAAGTGGTGAGAGGATGAGTGACCTCAAATGTGCCCTCACACTCACACCCAAATCTGAAGCAATTACCTGTACCCTATCTCTGTGCTGTTTTCATACCTGCCCCTGTATTACCCTGCTCTGTTTGTTCTTACCTGACCCTCTTGAAGCATCTTGGATGAGGGTATTCATGCTTTATGAGTGTAATTGTGAGCTCTGACCAGATCAGTGGTTAAACATTAAGCAAAGCCTCTTGAAATGTGTAGGTTGTTGGTGTTATGTCCTCCTGGCATGCTGGTCCCAGGACAGCCAAGCCATTGTGGGCATCCTGGGTAGATGTGAATCATGGAATCCCAGACTGGTTTGGGTTGGAAATGACCTGAACATCATCCAGTTCCAACCAGCAGGGCAGGTACACCTCAGACTTGACCATGTCACCCAAGGGTGAACACTGCCAGGGATGGGGCAACCACAGCTTCTCTGGGCACCCTGTGCCAGTGCCTCAGCACCCTCACAGGGAAGAACTAATGCCTTAGATCTAACCTGAACTTGCCCTGCTTCAGTCTGAACCCATCACCCCTTGTCCTATGGCTGCAGTCCCTGATGAAGAGTCCCTCTCCAGCATCCTTGTAGCCCCTTTCAGATAACCCTTTCCACTGGTTTGCATACTGATCCAGCTGCTTGGCTGCCCTACCTTTATGCATCTTCCCTTTCAAGGTTATCACAGCTTCCCATGGCAGCCCCAGCTGGTTGCTGCTGGGGGTGGGTGGGCTGGTACCTGCAGGCTGCCTGTGAAGGCTTGCCATGGGAGCTTTGGCTGTCAGACTTCTTGGCATTTCTGAAAGAGAAAACATGTGCTCTTGTGGTGGACTCTGACTTCATGCAGTGGTTTCTGATTCTCTTGCATGATAGCTGTGAATGGTAGAGACTGCAGGGCTTCCTCCTTGGATCCCCGCATCGCTTGAGATACTGCATGTTCCCAGCTTCTGTAGAAAAGCAGAAGGAAGCCCTCTTCAAGAGGTTCAAACCTATGCTGCACATGAGAAAGTGCTTCAGTTCTGCCTTCTGCTCTTACTCCCCTTGGGCAGCTCAACCTCCAGATCCACTCTGCAGCCCCTCTGCCCTCATGTTCTCAGCTCAGGGGTCTCCTGCTCTACCTGAATGTGTGATAGGAATAAGTTAATGGGTTCAGCAGATCCCTGGTGCAGCACAAGCAGACTCTACTGAGGCTTCCCCTTGCTGCTTTTATCTGGCATATGACAGACATTTCCATACAGCTCTATCAGCTTTTGGCAAACCAAGCAGCTGCCCCCCTGATGTGTGCTGGCCAGATGCACTTTACTGCTTCTGCTACAGTCAAACACTTTGATTTGCTTGCTAAAACAATCTGTAGGTGTGTAGCTCCAATGCAAACCTCAAAGGTAGGAAAATGTAAACAGAAACCTATTTCAGATTGATCTGTATTATTTCTTCAGCATCTGAAATTCGTACACATCCACACCATAGTGTTAACTTGGGCGATCTCAAGTGAAATAGATCTTTTCTTGCTTGGAGGAGCTGTAGGTATGAAGAAGTGTTATTTAAGGTCCTGGAAACACACTCGTGCAGAGAAGTGTATTTCTTTGCTTTCACTGGACATTTAAATGTAAGTTTTGAATGTTGGATAGACTGCTTCTGTCTGTCTTTTTAAATCAAGTATGTCTAATTTCTCTCTCTGTCTTTTGCCTCAAACAGAGATTCATCCTGCAGTGAAACCAAATGTAATCAGGTCAACAACAAGCCTTCAGACTCCAAGTGCAAAACGACTGCTTGCACCCTCCAATCATTCCTCGCTAAGTATTTTGGGGAAGAGAAACTACAGCCATCATAATGGCCTTGATGGTATGTGAAGGAATATCAAAGAACTATTCTTTAAGTCTGAGATGCCATTAAGTAAGGTGGTACAGACCAACAGAAATGTAAGACAGGGACAGCATGTTTATAGCCCTGATTCTTACTGCAGTGAATGGTGGTGCTTATTCATTGAATGTGGGTATATTAATGCTATTTCTTAAAAAAACCTCCTTTTACCATTTTTCTTACTAATCTTGTTATAAAAGGACAAGAAAAGAATGAAACAAATAAGGTGAAGACAGCAATGTGCCATGTTTTGGTTTAGCTTGTTGCATTGCGTTTTGATTTGAAGAAGCATTTTGCAGGTACATGCAAGACTTTTGGAATCACTCTATGTGGAATTACTTGATATGTACTAGACCTCCTAGTTTACAGCCAATCTCTGTGTAAGATGTAACTTCTATAAGCCGTTACCTTATTTGTTCTGTGTTTGAATGAGGTTGTTGAGATTAGAAATTTCAAAGAAGTTAGGTTCTGAAATAGACTGGTCAGGGCACAATCAGCACAAAAGAGGTTTCATGCTTCACAGAATGTGGAAATGAGGTAGGAATGAGGGGACTTGATTTTTAGATGATAGAAATTGTATTCCAGATGCAGGAAGAAAATCTTGACCCATTGTCCATCCTCTTCCCAGAATGATTCTGTCCTTGCCTGCACTCTCTGTGAAGTGAAATTGCCTCCTGTACATTTAATAACACCTAGATAGATATCACCAGGTTCTTTGACAAGAAGGCAGGATTTCTTGGACCTCTGCTCAGTGACATGGTAGGCACATCACATGCTTGGATGGCCACACGAGCTATTTGGTGGGCCAAGATGACATCCATGTGATTTGTGCTTGGAACAAAGTGATGACATTAATAGGCATAGCCATAAATGTTGAATTGCTACTGCAGTCTTGGGGTGTGAAGTCCTGCATGGATGGTCTGGTAGTTGCTGCATGAGAATGTGAACAAAGGCTGCTTCCCCACTCCACCAGTGCTGGCCATTAGACTGGACTCTCCATGTGAGCTTTGAGTGATGAATGACTTCAGATTTCACTTTGGAAATGAAGATGATGTTCCATTTCTCCTGCAGAGAAGGCTGTAGCGATATGCATGAGGTAAAGGTTGTGATGATGATGATGTCCCTGTAAGGAGGCATGCTTGGAAGTCTGGAAAGCTTTTTCCTACTTAGTACAGATTTTATCCTCAAAGTAAAGAGTATATAAACCCAGCCATTAACCACACTGATGAGATCGGCTCAAAGAGTGAACTGTGCTAAGGCAATTTGCACAAAATGACATCTAATTTGATAAATCACTGTTGAGAACTGTAATTCATTGCTTCAGGAGGTAACTACCGCTGCTTATCTCTTTCCTGTGAAAACATAACTTACTGGAAGGCATTTATCCTAAATAGCTGAAATCTGTATTTCAGTAGCATAAAATATCTATTTTAATATTTAAAAGTGGCTGCTTTGGTTCTTATCTTGGCTGCTGTCTTTAATTAAAAGCCTTCAAAGTGTAAATAACATGCATAGAAAAAACCATCAAACCAGTAGTAATGATACTCACCAGCACAGGCCTTCTGTTCCTTTTGACTCAAAACCAGTTACCTTTAATGTTTACCATTAACTCCTTCTCTGGTTACTGGTAAATATAAACTATTTTCTCTCTTTTTGTTGTGGTTTGTTTGGTTTTTTGCTGTGTCTTTCAATGCATGCTTCAGTGAATTGAGCAAACAAAAGGGAGCGGAGTGGGCTGATACTAAGTCTTACCTCTTGCTATTTTCATAATGTTATTGCCATAGAAATGTCTGCATGTTCAGGTTTGGTTTTTTTCCAACAGTATTAGAAATTTGTTGTAAAGAAGCAGTATAAATATGTTTAAGATACACAATAATTGACAGCATTCAAGTAGATGTCACTTAGGCTTGTGCAAATAGATATTTAGATTGGCATATTTAAAATCAGTCTTCCTGCCTACGTGAGTTGAGAATATTAAAACAATAAATAAATAGAGAATATATAGCAATATATTGTTACTAAAAGGCAGAAATTTGTTATTAACAGTATAGTAATTATTGTCTCTTAAGTAACACAGTGCAATGCGGAAATGGCACTTCTTTATGCCCTCTATAGGGGAGTGGGGAAAGATTACAAGTTAACATTTGTTTTAATGCTTATAAGAATAATAAACAAAAACATTGTTAGCATTTCTTAAGCAAGTCTTATGTTGGCTTGGGTCTTGATTTTTGGCTAATGTGGCATAAGCTTCCCTTTCATTTTACTATGGATGCATGTCCAGCAAGAGTCTTTTGTCATTTTAGGCTGCTACTGTTTCTCCCAAGTCCTCCTTTTATCTCTCCAGAAAAGTTGGGGTTTGTGCCTTGATGCCTTGTCATTGCTATTAACTTGTGGCTGAGAGATGTAGTTGTATGCATGAACCCTTATGTAAGGCATAGAGAGAAGTAAAATTGCACTGCTTAAGCATTGCCTATTGTAACTGGATAGATAGAAGATTTTGTAGTTGTTTGTGTCTTTTATTGTAGGAGGAAGACTTTTTCTGGCTGGTTTTAGGAAAGTGTTTTTCCTTTGTATTTTCAAACAGCAAATCTGTTATTCCATAGAATGGAATGAAAAATACCAGAAAGCTTTTTGCCTTCACAGTACTTCAAGGGAGGTTTTGTGCAATATGCACGCTGGTGCTTTTAGCTGTTCTGAGCTGTGGTTATGTAGTGTACACAGAAGACAGCATTGCTTGGGCCTCTGCTCAGTCTTTCCATCACAGCTGAAAGTAAAGCCAACACAAAATATTTAAGTGGTTCTCATCAGTGAGGACGGTCTCCTTTGAATGGGAAGATTCCACCTACAGAAAATCACGACGTTGCAAAATGTCTCCTGGATCCCATTTTATGACTGGAGTTGATGGGAAGATTTAGGTGTGACTGTAAAGTGCTTTGTAGGTATTTTGGATCTGATCTTTAAATTACAGTGTCTAAAATTACTCCGAGCAATTACGTTCACCCACAGAGCCACTTAACTGTGAGCAGCAGTACATCTGAGTAGTTGAGTTTCACATCAGGCTATTGTTTTGGCAGGGTGAATAATGATAATTTTCCTTATGCTATTTGGAAACATCAGGTAGAGGTGTTTTACATGAGTATAATCTCTGTCAGCTGGCAGACATTTCCTTACTTTTACATGTACCAGAACCAGAATATCCAAGGATAGCCAAGATATGTGCCACTCATGAGGGACAGAAATCAGTCTGTGGTTGTTGATACCATTTTCATGACTTGTGGGCAGAAATGTAAGAACTAGTTGTTCATTGCTGAAGAGACTTTAATCAGCAGCCCTGATCCTCCTTCTCTCCTTCTCTGCTCAGACCTTTAATGCTGTATTTCAGGCTGAGATGTCCTCATGCCTTCAAGAGGAGAATAAGTTACAGAAGGAGCATATGAGCATCTTAGGCGGTTTCTGCTATAGGTGCATCAATTTCTCCACAATCATAAACTTCTAAACATGTTGTCAGTACTGGAGTTGGATTTACAGTAATTGACTCACATCACATCACCAAAATGCCTTGTTAGTGATGTTGTCTGACCACTTCTGTTTAAAGTGGAGTAATCCCCTTCACTAGCACTTCATTGGCCCTAAGGGGAGAAACATCCTGTGTTCTGGATGCTGGAGAAGTGCGAATAACAGATATTGCTTTTCACATAGTCACTTGCTTTAAGAACTGATTTATAAACGAGGTGCCTAACTGGTGCCAGTGTCAGTGAAGTTCAGGCAGGGTTATTAAAGTTCCTTGAAGCATTATAGAACTTGTCAGATAGAGCTGAAAACCCAAAGCTTTGTTTCCTTTTGTGTTGAACACCAAGACAGTGTTTAGGTAATCTCTGCTGCCCTTGAGCTGCGTTGGAGGTTGCATTGGTGGGCAGACCTTTTGTAAAGCATGACTTATTGAATGCACAGTGACTGCCTTTTTAAGTGGAAGCAAGAGCTTCCTTAGTTACCTTAATTAAAAGCCCATTTTTCCACAGGATTGGCTGGGGTGTGTTCATGCATAGACATTGGTCAGAGCCCTGCCAAACTGGGGTGTAATTATTTTCTGGAAGGAATCAGTGTCTCTGTTCTAAAGTCTGGATATTTGGGTATGAGAGTCTGTAAGGTTTCATATTGTGTAACAGTGGCACCTTCATTACTAGTCTGTGCTAGATCTTGGAATCTTTTGACTAAGTCTACTTATTAAACAGTTCTTTCCCTAGGTTTTTGTTTATGGATATACTCGGATCTTCCTAAAAGATGTTTGGCAACTTAGATGGTATTTCAGTGTCTACAATAGCAATGACAGCTAAGAAATCAAAGGGTGTTTTTAGTGCATGAAACTATTGTATATATAGCGGATCTTTCCTCATTTCTTTGCTGGGTTTTATGAATAGATTATCAATATGGTACTACCCTGGAGTTAACAACTGTGGGCATTGCATGAAGAGTGTCTGTTAAGTGTTCTTCAAAATGTGCTGTTTAACAGCCTCGGGGGACATTCAGCTGTTCCTCAAGTCCCTTTAGGGAGATGCTCTCGCTCAGTTGTCTGTGGAGCTGGGAGGGTGACTGGGTATTTTGGGACAATCATGGCTAAGCACTGTTTTTGGCATAGAAAGCTGTGCCAAAAGCACAGCACCTCTGAGTAAGAGCCAAGATTTTAGTGCTGTAGTATCTGAATATAAAAAGTGTGGATTTCTGGTTGTTCACGTTGATCTTTTTGGGGGTGACTGGAAATGCTGTGTAATGTGTCTGCTCCATATTTCGAGAGAGAAGCAGCCCCATCCTTTTTGTTTAACCTGATCGTTGTGCTGAAGCTGAGGATTCCTCATAGGAAATGTGTTTGTGCTTTTGGAGATAAGTTAGCTGGGGGGGGGTTTATTCTCAGTAGTTCAGCTTATAAACAGAATGAGTCATTGTCTCAGGAGTGACTCAGGTGGTTGTACCTCCATGGATGCAGCCTCTGGGACCATTAAGGTACTGAAATGTCCTTCACTGGAATGTCAAAAACTAAACAAACTTGGAACAGCAAAACCAACTTCCCTGTGAAGGTAAAAATCAAGCAGATTAGAGAGTTCTTCACTTGCATGGGGTTTTCTCTTCCTTTATAACACTGCCAAGTATATTCAAGTATAAGGAAACAGTAGGGTGTCCCAGTATTTGTTATACTACCAGTTTAAACCATGCCTAGAGGACTGGTGGCGTAAATGTGGTTTTACCTATGATGATTTCTGTGCAGAAAAAGAGAGGAAAGGGGGTCTGGGAGAGGGGTGCACAACTAAAATATTGGGGGCTTTACATAGGTTTCTACATTATAGAGCCTTTGTTAATGGGAAGTTACTGATATTTGTATTCATTTTGTTTTAATTTTTAATTAGATTTATAAAGGATGAAGACTTGTATAAATGGGAATTAGATACAGGGATTAGTGAATATTGGATTGACGTTTTGAAATGGTCGGAGGTGTTTAAAATGGCTTGTCTTTGTTTCTGTCAGTGACTAAACTGTACCTTCAGACTGGTTAAAGTGGCTCTTCAGAATGAAAGAGAAACAACAGTTTGAGAGTGTAATTACAGTTGTTTCAGAAAAGGATGTGCAGCTCTTCTTTCTCATGTCCTTGGAATCTCTTTAATACTGTTTCCAACAATAGCAAAACCGCTGGAGAACCCTTTGTATAAGTGATGCCAGTTGGGACCCCCATAAGAGTCTTTATTATGACAACTGTTGCATTTTAAAGCCAAAGAGGTTGAGGTTTCTGTTCTTTTTAGGGGGGTGTGTGTGAGCAAATGAAATTCAATTTAAACAGCAGAGTAAAATCAGTGTTAGCTATTGACCTACTAGTGATTCCTCTGCAATTTTATATCAATATAATGGTGTGTTCAGTTGACTCCTGATTTATCATATAGGAGAGAATAATTCAGATTTGTGGGTGTTACACTTCTCAATAGATTTGGTCCATTTCAAACTGAGAATCCATCTCCAAATTCTCTGAAAAAGGATTGTCATGTTTTATAGAGCTTTTTCAAATGGGAATCGTCATGGAATTATGCTGTGTGTTTTCAGGACTGGTGATGATGCTCATGCTTGTTTAATGAGAAATCATTTCAGTCTCTGCATTTCTGATACATTCATTGTCATGGCTGACATGCAGCATCTCAGCCTTCAGGTAGAGCATCAGGAAATAGGGGTTTTATGGATAAAGACAATACTCTAATCCACTGTGGTTCTTTTGTTTTCCAGAATCATCCAGCCATACAACAAGGACAATAATGGTAAGTATAAAGGAGATTATAGGTTCTCCTATAATCTGTCTATAAATAGGGGTTTACTTTTGAAAACAGAATGCATATGGTAGTATCCCAAGCTATTACAAAGTCCAGTATCACCGTATAGATAAAATGAATCTGCCACTGCACTGGAAGAAAATGGGAGGTTGAATAGCTGAAGTAGCAGTGCTGTCAGTTTGAATATGTGAAAAATCCAGTTTTGTGAGTGCTTTTTGATGCTGTCAAATTGATGTTGATAAAAACTCTTGCATTCTATGTGGATCACATGTCAGAGCACATTTAATGTTCAGAACAGCAGCCAGGCTTTGACTTGGAGTTTGATAGCTCAGGTTCCAGGAAGAGAGAAGTGTTTAAACAGACAGATACATCTTCAGAAAAGAGATGGAAAAATCCTGTGTGTGAAAATGTCGTGAACTTAGTGTCTGTCTTGGGTTTTTATAGGGTTTTATCAATCTCTGTTTGAGACTCCTCATAAAAGCTAGATAAAGACTGAACAAAAATTCACATAAAGAAAACCTTTCTCTGACTGGGAATGGTTCATGCCTACCCTGTAGATACTTGGAAAGAGAGCTATCCACTTTTGGGAAGAGACCATTTTTAGAGGCAAGTTTTGTACTTTCAGACTAAAACCCAACAAACTATGGTGTGAGCTTGTTGGTTTTCATTCCTACAGTTCTCAGGGTGTCCCTTCAAGTTTATTACTTCTTCTGTATGTGCAGCATTCGCTGGACATGCACATTCCCTCACAGATACTTGATTCAACAGAGAACAAAGGGTAAAT
This sequence comes from Melopsittacus undulatus, assembly GCF_012275295.1. Taxonomy (NCBI): domain Eukaryota; kingdom Metazoa; phylum Chordata; class Aves; order Psittaciformes; family Psittaculidae; genus Melopsittacus; species Melopsittacus undulatus. Next base: position 118,038,831 of record NC_047529.1, read on the forward strand.
ATATTTCATTGGCTTTACCATCAATAGTCATTAATCGTTCAGTGCAAATAGATAATAAAAAGGTAATGGTTACAGGTAACAAGATTTCACATCAAAACGTGCTGAACTTTAAAGGGTTAAGAGGAAGACTTTTAAATACCACGAATTCTTGAGGTTCCTGTGCTGTGAACCTCTCCAGATCTCTCTGCTGACAGCTCAGACCACTCAGACTCATTTTCTGCAGTCAGTGTGCAGTAATTGTCCCTTGCACTCTATTTAAGTGCAACTGAAAGTAAGTATTCTGCTTAGTATGAAAAGGTTATAACAGTATGCCCGCTCTTCTGGGCAATTAAAGCATAGCTGAATGTGTAATGGAAAATTCCTTACTCTCCAAAGAGGAGGTGGAGTGTGTTAGTAAAGCCAGAAAATGTAATATTCCTTACATTAGAAACAGTGTGAGATTATCTATTCAGTACAGGCAGAATAAAGCAATGCTGCTGAGACCCATTTGTGAGTGACTACTGCAATAAGGAATAACTCTGACATAAAGTCCCCTTTTTCTGACTGATAATGGTTAATATAACTGATAAAAACTCCAAGCAGAATCTTCAGTCAGTCAGAACATGAGAGGTGTAGCAGCAAATCTGTACTCTGTCCCAGATACTTCGGTGTAAGAAAAAAGGCATTTGTCTCACCAAGGCAAAGTATTTGAACTCCTTTTAAGGTGCATTTATAGGTGGTGGAATAATGCAAGAAGGGCATTAAATTTGATCTTTTCTCTGAAGAATCCAGTTTCTGTTAAAATTAAAGCCAATGAGGAACAGACTGTACTTCCCTAAGGAGAAAGAAGTGCAGTTTTTCTGAAGCCATTACCAGAATTCTTCTGTATTTAAATCCAGTGACATCTCCCTGGGTTTTGCTTCGGTTTCTTGTTCAGAAACATAAAATCTAGCAATATGTTTAAGGTTCTGTTTGGGGGCAGCTTTAACTCTACAAAATGAATTTCCTCTTATCCTGTGGACAGATACCTTGGTTAGTCTTTCATTACTAATTTGCTAAAGTATACAAGTAAGTATTTACTTTCAGGTGCTGCTTTTAAAGGCAGGGTTTATTCTGAGATTAGATAGCTTTTATGTAACTTCCATAAAATACAGAGGCCATAGATGTTATCATATTTTAGCCCAGATGCTTTGGAAAGTCAATTGTCTGGTTTTTGTTTGTTGGATTGATTTTTTTTTTTTCCCTTGCATAGACAAGTCCTTGACTTGGATTTCCAGTTTTACCTCTCTTCTGGGTGTTCTGTGAAGCATTTGATAGCAAATCAGGAGGTTCCAAAGTGATTCTTGTGCTGATCAGTGCATTTCTTCTGTATGATCTGTTGCTTGGAAGTATTTTGCTTTTAAATAGCCTTCAGGTTTCTTAAATCCTATACCCAAAATGAAGGTGTGCCTCCATTCTGGCACCTGCAGCACTCACAGCTCCATGCTGTGTGGAGACCATGCTTTGCAATTCCTGCATTCCTCAAATCTCTATGAATTTACTGAACCTGGCCCAAACCTTAATGCTTATTAGAGGTACAATACTAATGCCTATGCAAATAAGGACATTTTATGTGTGGCATACGGAATCAATACCTGATTTAACATAATTCAATATAATTAGGTCAATGCAAAATGTATTAACCAGTCAATAAGATTCAGTCATCTGAGCGTGCCTGATTTCTTCTAGTGTTTTGGTTTTTTTTGCTCCCCATGTAGTGAGCTGCTTTTGCTTTGATCTTGGTTTGATTTTGTTGTTTAAAGATGCAGCAAAAGCTTTAGATTTGCTAATTTAAGGCAGTGGGGATGTTTTTCCTTTGTGAAAGGACAGGGAAAAATGAAAGAGATTGTAAGCTTGGGTCCACTTAGGAATTTGTGATAGTCAGGTTAAACATTCTTTCAGCCACAGCTTAAGCATCCACCATTAGTTGTAACACTCTTAACATGACAGTCTGTGCTGACTTAAATACTTGTGTTCTTTGTTGGATGTAACACTGCAAATAAATGTTTAGCCACTTCTGTGCCAGTACAAGCTGATTCTCATTGAGAAAAGTACATTTAGCAAGTGCTTCTTGTGAAAGTTCATTTTGCCCTTGGTGTTGACTACAGTGGCATCGAATGCTCCTTTTTATACTCAGTGGTAAATACATTTTTAGAGGAACTAATGAACTGATTTTCTACTCAAGAGCATAAATTGTTTTAATTAACTAGAAATGAAAGCTGATGTGGTCCCTAGCACAGACTGGAGAACACTGATCTTGTTTGCTCCTGTCCTGAAGTGAAATGTCATTAATGTCTTCAAATAGCTTGAAAGGACCAGGGGAGAAGGGAAGGAAAAGAAGGAATTCTAACCAGTATGATGCAACACAAAGTAGGTTATATTGTGACCCTTGCACCATTTTCTCTAATGTTATCTCTTGCTGGAATAAGAGTTATGGTCTAGTAAAAGCAGACAAAATAGAAGTTCAGAATGAGCATTGACATCTGTCTCTGTCAGGGGAAGAAGTCTTATGAAAAAGCACATACTTTTTCCACCAGGCTTAACTGTTCTTTAGCGTTTGTGCCATAGAAAAGGCGCTTTATGGACCTTGTTCGTTTCCTGAACGTTTTTTGCCTGTCCATGTTATCCTGAGTAAGGAAGCATTCAGTGGTGTATTAGGAAGCAGCCTGGGAAAAGGTGTACCATTATATTTGATAACATGAACCCATTTCTGACTGGGGAAGCAGCAAAAAATTGCCATTCGAGCCCTTACACGTTCCTCTGTAGCGTATGGCACTGGCAGTTGCCAGATAAAAATAATGTGTGAAATCTGATGTATGTATGGCAGTGTTCAACATGCATGGATTTTTCCTCCTTGAGCATTATCTACTTTGTACACTAAGAGATCACCAGTGAGATACCTGTATGAATGTCTAATTTCACCCAAGCTCGATATTTGATCGTAAATGTATTCTAATGACTGAATTTCTTCTAGTAGTGTGTTCTGTAGTCTTTCCACGCAAGCCAGTACAAAGCAATATGTGAAAACCAAACTGCAGTCTAGACAATGGAGGAATGGAAAAAGTATTTAGAGGGACTGCAAAGATAGATTTATAGCCCTATGTGCAACAACAACTGACTTCACCTATAAACCTTGTTTGTCTCTAAGACAAATAGATTAGCTCAAAGAAAGAGTTATATATAACTTAAATGTTGTGTCTTGTTTTTGTCTAGTTTTGTTGCACCAGATGTAAGGAATCACAGAGGAGATTGTTCAGTCACTTGCACTAAAATAATGAACACTGGGATTTTTAATCAAAGGCATAAAATTTGTCCTCCTGGATGAAGAAAACTGTGGATTGGGATGGGTTGAAAGTTGTGGCATAATGTGAATGTAATGGATTGAATATGAATGTAAGAATGATACAACAGAAATGAGGCCCTTGATTGTTAGTTTGGGCTCTTCTGGTTTTATGGCATCATTTAAGAGGTGAGGTTTGTGTTCTGTTCTGCTAGTCTTTGTGGATCTGCCAGCCCTTTCCTTACTCGCTGTGGAATTGGTCTCCTCATTAGAGGGTGCTCCCAGCAATGTGCAGCACTGTGTGCGTTTCAGGAATACGACAAAATGCTATCACTAATGTGGAATACCAGTATTTCCAGCAAGAAAATAGCACCTCTTCCTAAGAAAACGTGATGTTGAACCCTTGTGAGAGAAAGTGAGCAAACTTCCATCTCTGTATCATGTCTTTGTAAAATATCTGTTCCCATCAGTGTTATCGGTCCTGCTACTAATCAGTTACGTGGGAAACAGGTTTTGAATTTCCAAGATTAATATATTTGTTATGGGCTATTCTTCCAAAATGTTATCTATATATGATACAGAAAGCATTACTTTTACTCTCTCCTTTTCATGTATCAGAAGGCAGCTTTCCTCATTAGGCCTGAGTACTTATTGCACAGTTATTCCAGGTAAAGGTTTAGTGGAAAATGAATGCATCGCTTTGTGTTTAATGTTATCTGTGTTAAAATGACTGCAGACATAAAGCAGTAGGTGCTAATGGCTAATGACAGGTGGGTAAACTTAAGAACCATGGCACCAGTAAGGTGGTAAAAACCTTTGTTACCCTGCTGCTGTTTAGGTGAGCAGCAGGACCAAACCCCTTGGCTTATTCCGTGACTTGTATTTGAAAAGAAAATCAGGCAGAGTAAGGACTTATGAAATGAAAAGTATGGATTCTTTTAGATGAGATTAATGCCATACTTCATGAACAAAACAAGTCTCATTTCTCATTGTTTGGGATGCTGAGTTTTTTTTCTCAGAAAATATGAATTGTTTCCTAAAATCAGTGGGTTTCTGTCGAGGAACTGTTTAGTTCATGGCATTGATTCAGGCCTCGATTTCTCTCTGTACAAAATGGCATTAGCAATAGTTAGTTTAGTCTTTAAAGGGCTCTGAGACCTGTGGATAAAGTATGTCAATGTGCACAGGGTGTTAGCTGACCCTTAGGTACTGGTTGAGGAAGACTAGCTGGTTTTTGAGAAGGGTGCTGTGTGTAGGGTGCCCTTTACAGGAGAATCAGTTAACAGAATTATGCTTATTCTCAGGCAAATATCTTTCCCTTTTACTATGATTTCAGCATGCTGCTCCCCATGTTCATATGACTAATGGTAAGGCCTTGCAAGCCAGTGCAAGTGCCATTAAGACAAGCACCATTCCAGTGATCAAGAGACAGAGGCAAAATTGGCTTGATGCTTCAGATGATGGTTTCTTTATAGCTACAGAAGAGACCAGGTAAGAGAATAAAATCTAAGCAGGGAATAAGGCTTCACTTCATACATGTTACTGATCCACTATTTGAATAACACCTTTTGACATGATTGTTTGAGGTTTTGTTACAGTGAAGAGCAATGTTACGGCAAAAGATACCCCACCTTTGCATCTCTTTGCATACTAATCAGTATTTCACTAATAGGACTTAGCCAGGGCTACTTCTCTGTGGCAAAGATTAGAACTTTTTAATTGTTATATAATTGCAGTTCATATACAATGAAGAATAAGGCAGCAAAATGTAAATTCATCCACAGTGTATAAGTTACTCTAAAATATTCAGAAGTTGAAAAGTACATAGCACACAACAGAGAAATGAACAGCAGGAAGCATATATAAATATATGATTATATATATATAAATCATTACATATATAAATTATTACATACATAAATCCCTGTGATTTCCTTTAAAAGCAACTAAGATGCTCATCTTTTTCAGTCTTTCATTTACCTAGATTAATTGCAGAATGAGTTTTTTCTTCCCTGATTAGAGCTTGATATCACAGAAGAGTCTCTAGTTTTCTGTAGGCTCCTCACTTCTGTTCTTCCCCTGCTAAGTTCTGGCCATTCCCCACTTCAATTCAGACTAAGACGAGAAGCTTTAATCTACTTTTGTAGGCTGTGGTTGCTGGTCCTGTTATTTAAAATGCTTAAAAAACCTGCTTAAGTAAGGGGTTGATTATGGCAAGTGACATCAGACTGCTCCTCACTTCTGTGATTTCAGAAGCCTGAAAAATCAGGTAGTTGAGCTGAAGGAAGAGAAAGAACGGGTGTAAATGTAGAGCTAACCAAGGAAAATGTGCTGCCTATTTAGTCCTGTTTGTGGTGGATGCAGCTAGATAAGTTACAATACTAGTAGGTGACAATTTGGTGGCTATTTCAAGGTCAGTTCAATACATCGCTTCATTTGTCTTTGGATGTGACAATTCAGAGAGCATTCGGGTAGGAGGATGGTGAGCTCTTAGGTTTCTGGTATCAAGCCCAGATTGACAGCATTCACTGTTTTCAGACTTGATGCTAAGTGCTTAGTAGTCTCAGACTAATCCCCAGTGATTGGACTCTCAAAGTGAGACTGGAAACCTTCTGAAGCTTTAGAATTTATGGTGTATTTCTTTCCCCAGTTATAATAGAGAAATGCCTGTCAAAGGATGAGATGAGCCCTACACTGACAGTGTTTGTCTCTCCCCACTGATCTCGGGGGTAGCCCAGACAACAAGCCTAGACCAGATGTTTAAGTTCTAGATGATGGAAGTAGGGTGGGATGTGCCCTGCCTTTGCAAACCACTCATCCATGATACCCCTGCCTGTTCCCACCCTTCAAAATTCTCCTTCCCACTCCGACGGCTGCAAACACCATACCCAGCAGCAAGGCAGAGCTTGCACTGGTTCCCCCTCCTCACCTGAGGGCTAAGTCCTCAGAGCTCCGTGGCTGCTGGTCTCCTCCAATTCATTAGAAGTTGATGTTAATGGTTTAAAATCACATGGGGAGCACTGGGCAGTCAGACTTCAGTGATACCTCCTCTAACAAGGAGGTGCCTGAAAACACTGTGCAGCATCACTGGATGCACAGCAGGGAATGCCCAGGGCTGATGTGGGTTGAGCCCTCACCAGTACAGCCATTTCCAGTCTGACAGGAGCTAACCAGTCCATGTGCATGCATCTTCCTTCTGTGACAGAAACACACAAGGAGTATTAGTGCCTCTCTCACATTAAATCTTCAAACCTGTACTAATGGGAGACAGCAACTTTTTATCCTTCGAAGCTCAGTTTTGCCTTAAATCTGTTCCTTCTCTCTCACAGTACTTTGCCTTTCATTTGTTTTCTTTTTGTTTCTTTTTTTCCCTCATCCCCATTGATTCCCCTTCCCTCATCTGTGCTTTCTCCTTGCTGACATTTCCTTTGATTCCTTAACTCCCTCCACTCTTACTCCAAGGTTAATTAGAAGAGATGGTGTAACACATTCTTGCAGCTCCCACTTGCCTGCAGCCTTCATAGCTCGAAGTGGAAAGCACTCCCTGGTTCTGCTGCCTAGAAGGCATTGATGCCCCTTCTTCTGGGAAAGAAGGAAGAAGAGGGAATAGGCCCTAGTCCCTGGCAGCCAGCCTGTCCTGTGAGAGGAGTTCATGTAGCTGAGCATGGCCATAACAGAGCTGAGTGCAGTATAATTGTGATGGGAAGAGATACTGAGGGAGGAGGTGTTTGTGAGAAGGCAGCACACAGTTTATCCAGTCCTGCCTCGAGATGAAAGAAAGGAAGAGGACTCAAAAGATCAATTGCCAGCTTGCAGTGTTGGGTGTTTAAATCTGTTCTGAACACTTGTCTCAGAAACAATCACCCCATTTGAGTCAAGGGAACAACTTGTACTTCAGGGCACTTGTTCCGTGCTGCATCAGAACCCAGTCTGTTTTATCATGTGTATTTGCTCACAGAAGATGCATGGAAGACAGACACATGCTAATTACAGCAAAAGGGGGAAGATTTGGGGGTATAATTACAGCCTGCTAGAGGGTAGCTGTTTTTCAGTGTAAGGTTTTGTTTCCAACAGTCCACAACGATTTTCCCTTCTCCAGCCTAAGACATTTTTGGCTTTGCAGTGAATTAATGTTTAAGATGCATATCTCTATAAAAACATCAAGCAGGGAGTGCAGAGCGCACATTTTCTCAGACATTTAGCTAAAAATTATACTGCAAAAATTGGTTCATATTATCTGAGGAAAAAAATGTAATATTCTTGCTGCTGAACTACATGAAGTGCCTAATTCAATGCTAACCAAGCCAAAGATGCGTATGAGCATTCCAAATGTTATTACCCGCCCCTAGATAAGGTGAATATATGTATTTATGTTTATAACTCTATTTTAGAAGATATTTTAACGAAATTAGCATTACCTTTCCCCATCCGAACTTAAGCAGCAGCCACGTTTCTGCAGTGTTGATTATGAACTATCTAATTGCTCACAGATTTGGGACCCTTGTAGCAATGGATGTGGAGGGAGCTGAATATTCAGAGCAGTGAAAATCACTGAGGAAAGTGTGTGTCATGTAAGCTTTCCAAGGTAACCCTTGGAGTTCCCATGGGATTTTTAGGGCAGTGTCCTTTACTCAGGCCATAGTTCAACAGTGCCTGCAGGTATCCTTATAATGTAGTGTGAGCATTTATGTATCATTGAAACAGAAAGACTGGCATTTACATCTAAGCTCAGCCTACCTTCAGAGTAGAACAGGACTGTGTTTTATCTCCATTGTAATGTGCATCCTCATACATTCCAGCTTGGTTTTGAAGTTGTATTTTTGGCAGTTGTGAATTTTGGCAGTAACTATAGGTGTCCTCAGTTCTGCTGTTTCACCTCTAGTGACAAGCTGCCCTCTCCCTTCAGACACCTTCCTGGTGCATGTGTGAGTCCAGCTCACTTGGGATTTGCACACATCTGCTCAGTCACAGGCTCACAGCAGGGACTATCCAGGCAGAAAGCCAGGCAACAGTTCAGGAACACCTCGACATCACATCATCATTTTATGTTGAGCTTCGATGGATTGAACATTCTTGTGTTTTCTTTATTCTTATCCTTTTCCAGAGAAAAAGGAATTGTCGTTCCCCACTGTGAAATAACTTGCTCATGGTTTTATTGTGCAGTGCAAATCTGTTTGCACAACTCATTGAAAAAGTCATTTATCACTGCTCATCAAGGAAGTCTCCTTATTTGTTTTTAATAAAGCTAGGTATTATTTCCTGGCATTAAGTGCATGCTTTGAGGATCAACCAGAAATCTCATAACTATACAATAATTTTACTCAGGAAACTGTGCTAAATCTAAAGAAGCTTTCTGGGTTTTATTCCCCTTCTGTTGACAAGCTGTGATGTGGATTCTGTTGTAGGCTCTGCTAGAAATTAATGTGGAAAATGGCTATATTGTGTAAAATTAAATTCTTAAGTTGAAGCACCATTCTGGGAGGTAGAGAATAATGGGAAAAAATGGACAGTTTATATTATGGTCTCCAGAAGCTTAATGAAAATGTAATTTATCAGCTTAATATCTGTTTTGTTATCTAAGACATAGTCTATGAATCAGATCAGTACTATGGCTGGTGGACGTCAAGGGAAATGTATCTGTTGATTAAAACCATTCTTACCAGTTCCCAGTATGCAGTGTGCATGCAGTTCCTTTCCACATTATCTGTCCATATCAGAGTGCATGTGCATGCTGATGATCTTACCTGTATAGGGACAGCCAAAACACTAGAAAATGAGAGTTTCTTTCATCATTTGCAATGTAAGAAATGTGTGGATGTGTTTGGCTGACCGGGTTATAGCAGCAGATTCCATATGCTTTCCCTTCATGGGCCAAAAAGCATATTTGTATGTAGAACTGCAGATGAATGACTCGATGCTTGTTTCCTTTCAGTGCTGAAGCAGTTAGAAACCTTCTCACGGTAAGTGCAACTCTATTGGGAATGAGTTAACTGCAACTGGTAAAACTGGAACGTGATCTGTAGCTGTTACCAGCAGACATTGCTTCCTTTTTGCTGATGAAATAGTTTGAGAGGCATCTCTGTGGCAGCATTATATAGGCAATTTTCATATTCTTCACTTCATGTTCTGTCTCCAAAAGGAAAATCTTCCCTTGCTTTGTTCAGGTGCTACATGAGGATATCAAAATTGCTGTGATGATTTTCATTTATGCATGTCTCATAGCACACAGAAAAAAGCTTGAAACCCAAAGCTGCATGTTGAGAAAGAAGGGAATGTGAAGCTGACACCCAGCTTCAGCAACATGCTGCATTTTGCCTTGCTGTCAGTGGTCTGGTTCTCTTGCAAGAGCTGGGGACAGTCATGCTAGTGCTGACAGCCCTTCATGCTGCTGCACACAGCACTGGCACTCTGCATTGGAGCCCTGTCAGGGTAAACCTTTAAAAGCAAATTGAAAGCTTGGGTGAACCACTTCTATGAGGAGTTGTGAACAACCAGCCCTTGACCCTTCTGCCTCCCACATGTGTTGTAATCAGCGCTTAGACAAGGTCAGGCACAGTGTTTGAGTTATCACTTGTAGCATGTTGCTGGGAGAAAAAGGAGTAAGTCTGCAGTGCTCAGGTGCAGGTCTGCATAAGAGTTCAGTGCTAATTTCTCTGCTTTTTTTCCTCTTCACATCTGCAGTTCATATCCCAGAGGTGTTCATAGTGATTTTTATTCTTTTTCAGCTTTCTTTTTCTTTGTGCAAAAAGAAAGTGCACCAAAAAAAGTATTTTTAATATATCTGTGCAGGGATGACCTCTGCTTTTCATAAAGATGAGGCAATTTTCTTTGGGATCCTGGTTTTGAACTTTACCATACTTGGATCCAGGGCACAGTGCATTTTCATGTCTTACCTGCATGGCTCTTAGACCCTGAGCCTGTAACCAGCTGCACAGAGATGCCCGGCTGCATCCCTGCAACATCAGCTGCAAGCCTGAGATACATTACATATGACCCTCTAACCCAAAACTATCAGTCTCAAAGAATCTCATTTTCTGGTTCCTTTCTGCTGTATTATATACTTGTCCTACATTTTGAAAGGCAGGGATTACAGAATGTATCCTTTAGAATTATGTCTAATCCTTGCTGATAGGGTTGCAAATATCTTACTGATCGGCTGCAGCTGAGTACAGGTGAGCTGATGACCATAACCAGTCACTGGGTCGGTGCTGCAGAGGGGGAATTTTGGGAGGAACTGTCCTTGCTATACTTTAGGAGCTGTCCTATTTAGCTTGCCACTGTTCACAGTGGTTATGTGTTCATGAGTTTCTGTGAGCTGTTATTTTGACCTTATTTATTGTGGACTCTACATGCCCTGTATGAATGCTGCATGCTGTTCACACCTTACAAATGATACTGCTCTGAGCAATAGCTGAGGTACTATGGTACAGAATTGCAACCAGCAGTGGAGAAACTAGATCATAATCTCTTGCCATTTGTTTCTCTTTGAGCACCTTTCATGGGCCTACTGGTATTTGCTTTCACTGTTTATCTACATGAGTTTTTCCTCTGACTTCTTTTACAGTACCCATTAAGTCCAAGTAACACTACTGTGATAATGCAATGGTTTGGTTTTTAAAGCAGGATCATTCCATGAAGCTAAAATCAACTCATTTGAGGAATGTGATTTTTTTTCTTTTTTAACTCATAGAAGGAATAGCAGATATATGCATGGAAAACATGTACACAAGGAAGCCCAAGGTTGTGCCATTCGTTAGAGCTGGTAGGTTTGAAGTGCATATGGTATTATCAGTTTTGCTTTCTCAATCTTCTCTCAGAGGAAATATTTTACCTTTACTGGTAATGACATCTGCCCCTCAGGAGTCCAGAGGCCGGTGACTGTTGTGAGTTCCAGGGGGTGTTCCCACTGACTAGCAGCTGAAAACTAATCAGTGCACAGCTTTGTGCTGGCCACAGGGAGACAGAGGCGAAGAGCAGATGGTTGCAAATGACCCAGTTACTGCTGCCTGAAAAGTCACACCATGGCACCTTGTGAAATTATCCTCTCTGAGCCTACCCTGTTGAGAGCAGAGAGTCAAATGTGCTGCCTCTTGATGGTGGCTTAGATACCAAAGTGCATTTTGCAGTTGCGGCTTAGGTGGGAGCATGGCTGTGGCTGATTCACGTGGTTCAGCTAAATAGCAGTGTCACATTTAGAGGGTGTTAGTCAAGCACTTGCAACCTCTGGTTCCTTTGGCCACAGTCATTCTGCACTCAGGCAGTAGCTGCAGAAGTAGCCAGAGCATTTAGATGTTTAGATAGATGTACTGTTTCTGGAATGAGACTTCTGCAAAATGTTACTGTCTTGGGAGACTTGGGTGGGGAAACAAAACCATCTTAAATGAAACTTGGGCATAATAAGAAGTGCATTAAGGATTGCCTTAAACACAGGTGTTAGTAGAGAAGCTCCTGTATAAGTACTTAATTTTTCCATAAGCCTCCTTCACTTTGTTAGAAATTCCAGACCCAATTCACAAAGCTCTTAGGTGCGTGCCTGACTCCCACTGAGTGCAGCCTGTCAGCCAGAGTACATCGCACAGGGATGCACCTTGCACATCAGATGTTAAATTGGGATGTCATGCAGCTCTTTTAACCTGTTCCCTCACAGTTGTTCACAGGTTTTTAATTTCCTGAAGTCTGATTGTCCATTTCAAAAGGTTTTCCATCAGAAACTCTCTTTTGTATTTGTGTAAAGGATTTGGTGTAGCTGAACCCAATCCTCTTTACAGGATGTTTTAACATAACTAAAGGTTTTAGGGCTTAGCTTTTTGTAAGCTTGCTGCTCAGCTTTTTCCTAAATCCACATCCCCAGTGGGAATGTATCATCTTGTAATAGTTGATCATCTTCTATTGTGGGAGTTAAAACCTGTGCCTAAACCATAGAGGTATATCACATTAAATCTTATCTGTTGATGACTGTAGTCCTCAAACACTGCACAGTCTCAGTCTTGAGAGATCTTTCCCCCTTTTTACAATTTCTGTGCCATGTGAGCAATAGTAACTGGTAGAAGCTGGGTTCAGGGTTAAGAATTACTTTGAAAGCAGGGAGATACACAGCAATAATGAACATGTAGGTAGAGACACTGGGTGAATCCTGTGGTGAGCAGCACACTGTTGCTGAAATTCAGTAGCAAAGATGGTAAAACTGTACTGCAGTGAATATGGTCAAAAATGTAATGTCAGTGATCCTCACAGCCTTAAAATTCACCCAGATCTGCCCACTGACTTTCATTTGTAAGTTGTCCTGTACTGGATTCTTCATTTTGAATTACAGAGAGAGGACTTAATTCCCAACTAGTCTGTATTTCAGTGAACTTACTTCATCATTTCTTTTAATTCTTTTCCTCTGATTGTTTGGTTTGGGGGGGTTATTTTGGGGTTGGGTTGGAGTTTGTTGGTTGGTTGGGGTATTTTAGCTCACTAAAATCTTTTAAAGATGACCCTCTGGCATCAATTTAAGTAACAAATGTTAGTTGGTTTCTGTTGTAAAGCCTGCAAAAGTAACTACATAGGCATTTCAAATGTAAAATATCACCGGGAGCTTAATGACTGACTGTGAAAGCCAGTCACAGAGATAACTATCTGTTCTTGTCAAACACCTAAAGAGTGGCTGGCTGCTTTCCTTACTTGCGCTATGCATACAGGCTAAAACATGTACCTGACAAAACACAGTACAAGTGTTGTTCTAGTGGGAAAAGCACAGATCCACGCTTTTAAATCCTCTGTTACTTGGTGTGAGACAGTAATTTAACCTCTGAGTAGCTCCACCTTTTTGTCTGTAAACTTGAAGAGTGTTGATGTACGCCTGCTCCTAGGGATTAAGCAAGCCTATGAGATACCGACATGGAAAGTGATGGCCATAAGAATGGAGAGTGCAGATTTCTGGTCCATAATCTGCATCAGAGCTTCTGTGTGTAGTGTAAGTGCTGATGATGCAAGAGATGATGGTGTGGAGCAGAGCCCAGGGGACAGTTCCATGAGGGCACTTTTGCTCTCCAACTCTTTCTGGTAAGACTGATTAATTCTGATCTTCAGCCCTTCCTTAACAGCAAGTAGCCAGAATGCCAAGAAGCTCCTCCAATGATGCGCTATTGGTGCATAGATTATTACAGGGAAAGTATATGCATAATTGATAAAGGGGAAAAATACTGCCTTTTTATGGTTTTGAGCCTCAGGTAACACTATAAACTGTAATAACTGTAGCACAATGTCCTGGCCAAAATCCTCAGATGAAATTCTATCCTGGAGTAATTCTGTTTGGGAAGTGGTTGAAAGCAGCACTGTGTTCTCCTCTTAGCCAGCTCTCCAGTTTCCTGCCTGTCTTGGGACAAAATACATGCTGCCATGTGGATGTCACCAAAATCTGGGAGATCATCTCTCCAACCAGAGTGACAGGTTAGATAGTGACAGGTTAGATAGCAACATGACTTGATTGCAGTCCTGGGTGCATGAGGGATCGCTTTGCCTGTCACACACACTGAGAAGAGACAGTTCACAGCTGGTATACCTTTATTATATACATACACCTCATAGTGCTGTGAAACGCCCACCCAATCCTCGTTACTGATGGCAATGTGGGTAGGGTAAGGCTTCAGTGCAGGTACTGTGAGTTGGAGGCATGGTTTCTGGGTTGTCCTGGTGGTCATTTGGGGAGAAATGGCCCCACTTATTTTATCCTTTTATGGCAATCCATTAGTTAAGGACATTGGAATGTGTTTAGTTTTTCCAATTAACTGCATGTTTTTGTTTGGGCTAATTTATGACCCTGGGAGGCTCCTTGAGCTGCTTTCTTTTGCAGCCATTTACCTATTTCTCAGGCCTTATCAACAGGAGAAAGGCCTGCATTGGTTTAAAAGAAGACATCTGGTCCTCTTGTTGCATGCCTTCCTTATCTTTAGAGTCCCTGTAGCCTTGTCCCTGACTTTGTCTCTATACACAGTGAAATGCTTGTTTAATTTATTATCATGGGCAGTATGTTCATCTAATAGTGAATGATGTTTAATCAGTATACAGAGTAGCCATCCTTCTGCAGAACTGGATGGTAATGAAAATCGCTGTGGGTTCAGCATAGTCTTGCAGTGCAGGAATTCACCCACAGTCTACTGATAGAGTTGGAAAGAATAAAGGGGTTGCTTTGATATCTTCAGGTGTCTGTGCCTGTGAGCTGTGGAAGCTCCTTGCTTTCCCAAGGTGCCTACATATAGACAGATTTGCAGTCACCCTGTGTGTGCCTTCATGGGGAGGAGAGGTGAAACAGCTCTTTAATAGAGCAGTCTTCATGCCTTGCAGCCTGTGAAGTGGCTGGTAGCTAAGGAGAGGCTAATGAATTTCAGATAAGGCGCAGAGCAGCTCTCCTGTAGCTCGGGTTACGAGCCTGGTGAAGCCTGAGCCATTGTTTTGTTTTAAGGAATGTTAATAATTTACTCCTTACCCATTCCAGTGAGCTATCTGTGTTAGGACTTACTGGGTCTAATTCCCGTTATGAAGCTGGATGCTGTGCTGAAACACCATAAATCCAAAGACAGGTTTTCCTCCCTTCTTCAAGGGGAAAACTGCCTAAGGAGCACTCCTCTGTGGTTGCCTCTGCCATAATCACTGCTGTGTGGGGTGTGAGGATGTCATCCGTGCCGAGTTAACACAGCTCCACTCAAGACATGGGGCAAGTCACAGAATCATAGAATATCTCAAGTTGGAAGGGATCCATAAGGATCACTGAGTCCAACTCCAAGCTCGTGTTGCACCAGAACTGACACATAATCATTTCTGTCCCTGCCATCTGCAGTATGTAACTTTTGTCTGTTGGTGGTAAATACCAAGCTCACAGAGGAACTAGAAGGATAATTTCACTGCTGATTGCTAAGATTTAGATTTAGCCATCATGTGATGACTGCTGTACGACAGCATCTATTTATAATGGCTCTTAGGGGTTAAAAGTTCTTCAGCATTCAACTGAAAGATGAATAGTGGTGCTGAGAGTGAGATTCTGTGCTGCTTTAATTCCTTCTCTCCTTGCATCCAAAACCACCTTAAAATATTAATGAAATGTGCCATTTGGGGGGAAATGAGAGCATGGAAAAACCTGTGGGACACGAGGATTTTTCCTAAAAGCCATGCCAGTTGTGGGTCAGGTTCCTGTTGTTCTGGGTTCCTAAAAATGCACACAAAGAGATTGTTTCTGCTCCGAGCAGATTTTAAGTCAGCCCTAGGCAGAAAGAGACAGAGAGGTGACCTCTTGCATGGCACAGGCATTGAAGTCTGTGCTTTAAACACTTGATGTGGGTTTGTCCTCTCAGGAAAGGAAACACTCAAAAGCCATAATTTATTGCTTTTTATATATATATGTAGTAGCTGTAACCTGTTGCTCTGGAACACAAAACATCAGAGATGCCCTCAAGGTGGTGCAATGCCTGAAAATGCTGTATTAAGCTGTTTAGGAAGATTGTTTGTAACCCGTGTGTGTGTAGATTGTTGTTCATAGAGAACAGCTTTGCTCCCTAAATATCAATACCAAATTGGAAGATAAACACCAGCAGAGGAAAACATTCACTTGCTAGGAGGAGGAAAATAAGAGTGGCTCTTAAAACAGTCAAAATCTGTTGGCATGTCTACAGCAGCACCTCTTTCAGCTTGCAAAGATTGTACTGCTCTGCCTGACATCTGTATGAGTTCTATAATACAGCTAGGTGGTCCACGGCAATGGACCAATAAATTGAGCTTTCTCATAGCCCAATGCTTATTAAACCACATCTGATTTGTATTAGAAGTGAGTATTTCACAAAGGTGCTTATTTTTAAATGGTGTATCACTGTCAACCCACTTCTGCCTTTCAGGTCTATTTCTCCCAGTTTCTGTCATTTTGAGGTTAGATGGAAACTTCAATGGGATGTGGATGTTCTTTAGCCTCAGAGTGCTGAGGGGGAGGAAAAAAAAGACAAACCAAGTAGTTAAATGAATACTTCTCTTTTCCATACAGGTAGAATTGTAGGAGGTGCTGCGAGTTAACCAGTCTGTCTGTAACCTGTCAGGTGCCTGCAGCTTCATCCCAATTCAGTTCTCTCTGAACAGGCAGCATTGCACATTTTGGCCTTTCACTTTGTTTAAAAGCCCACTGAAATGAATAGAACCCCATCAGCCTCCTAAGATAGTGCCCCTCCTGTCATTGAACTCACTGAATAGTTGCAGTGTGCCTCTGCATACAGGAATCCCACAGAGAAATGAGTGATCATTGGGTTCCAAACACCCTGGGAATGGTGGTTGCTTTCTAAATAAGTTGGTTTTTGTTGCCTGGCCTTGAGCTCACCCTGAGAATTGACATTGCACAGAACTTGCATTGCCCCAGAGCTGCAGAAACTTCATGAATCTTTGCCTAGAAGACTTTCTTCTTGTTGTAGATGTCTTGATGGTGAGGCTGATCGCAAGTTTCACATAAAACTGGTGCCAGAATACAAACTCCTGCCTGCTTTAGTGACTAAAACTGCACTTGGCACATTTCAGTGTTGTTTACAATAGGCAAGTTGTACCAGAATACTTCACCCCAAAAAGTGAGTGTGTGTTGGGGGTGATTCCCCTTCACAGGTTTGGTATCTGCTAAAATGTCAGTGGGCCTTTACATGCATTTAATTCTTCTCACAGTAAAACCTTCTGCCATTGCTTGAATGTATTTTGTATTACTTCTGAAGTACTGTTGGTGTAGCTGAATAGACCAAAGTCACTGTAGTCATCACAACTCTGAGTCTAATGCAGAGGAGGCAAGACTGATGCATAGCAGTTTATATATAGAAGCAGTAACAGACAGATATGCCTGATATCAGGAGAGCTAAAGCAAGTAATTCCTTTAACTCCTATTAGAAAGGGCTTGAAAAACACATTATTGACTAACATCAACTGAAGGTTGACCTTCTTTTATTCAAGCTTAAAAATCCCTGTTGTTTTAATGTTTGGCATGGGAACTCTGAGCCAGCTTTACAAATGAGGAACTGTTACCAGCTATCCTATTCCTGAGAAATCTGGACATAACTGGTTAGATAGGATTGTGCTTAACTTCACCTAGGAAAGGTGAAATGGTTTGCCTGATTAAATTTAAGCAAGGCATAAATGCCCTGTACAACCTAACTATTAGGTCTGCCCAGTAGGTTCCTGTCTGTGTAGGAAGCTTGCAAAGATAGGTCTTAATAGTGTGTAGCGCTTATGTACATTTCCATGTTTCCCTGAATAGGTGCCTGGGGCCCTGCATACCTATATCCACAGTTACTGTTTGAAGTATGATGCAGACAGAAAGAATTTGTCTTATTCCTACATAAGCAGCAGTGCATCACATTTGACATAAAAATGAGCACAGTGGGATTTATATACCAATCACCTCTTAGGAGTTTGATTCATTCTCATACCTTGGATGTCAGGAGAGCTAGAAATACAAGGAAAAGGCTTTAAAATACTTCTTAATTCACATTTCAAGTGAAGTCTGTAAGCGTCAGACTTCCAGCACTAGTACAAAAGTCAAAAAGCAGGGAGAAATGGCAATTACTCTTTCCTATTAACTGCAAAGGATGTTGCTAATGCGACAGATATTAAAGCCATTCACTTGGCACCAAATAAAGGCTTGCTGTAATTAAGATATATGGCTGGTATTAACCGAGAAAAGGACAGGAAATTTAACATTAAAGGTGACTGTGCCCTTAATTCACTGTGGCATGGGGGAGGGAGGAGAAACGCTATGAGTGAAAGGGCCACAACCTTATCTTTGCATTTCCTGCCTTTCCTCAGCTACTATTACAACCTGCATGTTTAAGTGTTAGAAAAACCCTCTCTGAAGCATTGTAAGTCCTGACCGGTGCCTCCCAGCTAAATACAGCTTGACTGTATTTAGTTGCTAAGTTCTTCAGTGTAAAGGAGCAGTTCCCTCCACCTTCTATATGGTTTTTGCAGTAAAAAGAACAGTTTTGGCTTTCAGTGAAATGGTTGTTTAAATATTGCATTTAATGAAGTCAGTGGAAATTTCCATTCTTCCAGTAGTTCTGAGAGGCTATATCCCAGAAAGTGAATTTCTGAGGCGTTTTCACAATCCTATTTAAATAGAAGTGCTGGATTGTCTTTTTAAAGTGCATAGCAGATTAGTTCTTCATACAGTCTATATAGAGCTACTTTCACTTATACTAAGTGAGGAGTTAACGTTTTGTGGTTTGCTTTATGGAATAATGTGATGATTCCCCCTTTTCTGCCTTTCTTCATGCTAGTTTTGAACCAGTATTTCTGGAGAATAACTGCATCTTTTGGCTTTACTGTCTGTACAAAATAAACACGGATTTGAATCCAAAGACTTTACTGTCCTTACACTTGGGGCAGCT
This sequence comes from Melopsittacus undulatus, assembly GCF_012275295.1. Lineage (NCBI taxonomy): Eukaryota > Metazoa > Chordata > Aves > Psittaciformes > Psittaculidae > Melopsittacus > Melopsittacus undulatus. Next base: position 118,057,512 of record NC_047529.1, read on the forward strand.
GCAAACTGCTTTCATTAGCAGTAACCTCTCGGCAGTTTATGAAAGTGCTATAGTAAGGATTCAGAAGGGCAAACAGCTATGGGATAGTTCTGTAGACCCCAGTCTTCTCAAGTGAGCAATGACCATGTTTGTTCTGGAAATAAATACCAAGTGGGGTTGTATGGAAAGCTTGAACTTAACTTTCTGGTGATCCCTTTCATCTGTTCTTATTGTGAATGATGCTAAATCATGAGTTGGTATCCCAGGCCGTGAGATGCCAATGACATCCTTCTTTCCGCCAGCTGAAATTAGTATTTTTCTACATCTTTTAAATCTATTAACCAAAATACATGTATTTTTAGGCTCTTTTTTACCTCTAAGGCAGTTTATTCTCTTGGGTTTTGGACTTTTTGTTTTGTCTTTGCTTATGTTCTCTTCTGTGACCCTGTTGTTTAACCTGAAGCTTACATTCCTGGGGAATATTTAACCAGTAACAAAATAGGTGTTTGAAACTTAATATGCATGTTATTTTAATATTCAAGAGAATTGATTTTGAGCTCATCCTGTGTTTTCAATGCCATGTGCCACCATGTTCAGTTTCAGAGTTAACAGCCCATTAAGATGAGAGGGCGATGCAGGTAGGCATATCATCACCCTGTCGTTTGTAAGTCAGGTCATGTTTTCATCTTGGAAAGTTTGAATTAGAAAGCCTGGTCTCATTTAATGTTAGAGGTCCCAGTTCGCCTTAATTCACTTCCGATAAGCTCAAAATCTCTGTAATTTATAAACCTACCAAAATGAAAGCTGGGATTCGTGACTTGAGTGAATTCAGAAAGTAGGCCACTTTCCAGTGACATCTAGTGTTCAAGAGTCTGCCAGTGAGGGTGGTTCTTGACATAGTCTGTGTGTCATTTCAGTGTTCTCTGATACCCTATCCTGGATTGTGATTACTGATTTATAATGGAGAAACAGAGCAGCTAGAACATAACAAAGCTTTTAAATTCAGGGTTAACTATCCTTGGATGTATAAGATTACAATACAAACAGCATGGCTGCTTGTTGTTAATATTTCATTTATCATCTGAAAGTCTAAAATGGAAGTGAATTTACTGTGCCTGAAAGGCACTAGCACAAAAAGCCCAGAGATTCAAGCCATGCATAAACTGCAGAATTGATAGGGTGTGAATAACAATTGTTTCCAGTCCATCTCTTTCCAGAGGTGACAGCCGCTTGAGTGCTGATGGGGTTCTTTCTTCTGTGGTCCTTCATTCCTGTATTGATATTGCATGTGAAGATTGACTATTTGAGCATTCTGGCCCATGCTTTCATATCATTAAATGTTATTGTCTAAATATTGCCTAGCACCACCTCACCTTTCACTGATCAGTTATCAGTTACTAGTTGGAGACAACTGTGAGCCATCAGTTGATGGATGGGGCTCACTCTTGTTGACTGGGAGTCTCTTTTCCATGAACTAACCTTCCTGCTCTGGTAAGAGTATTGGTTTGTTATTGGGTCTTGAGCAGTCTTCTGTTAAAGGCTAAGATTTATCTCTTCTGTTGTTTCTCTCTTCTTTCCCTCCTTCCAGAAACATCCGTAAGAGGTTCACCAGGTCCCAGCTGAAAAGAGCTTCCAGAACACCTTGTTCTCCGATTATTGCAAAGACAAAGACCCTCATGAACAATAGGCAGGCACGAACAGAGCCAGGAACCATCATGCACTGAAGATACAACAGCATCAGCACCATAATCATGTCAGAATCGTGTTTAATTGTGAAGGCAGATACAACTGGACCTTCCACATCTTCAGGACCGTATGGACAGATTGTGGTGGGGTTCTGTGTTCTGGGCAGGATCCAACAGCAGCCCTTGTTTTCCCTTGTCTCTGCAAGGGCTACTCCTGGTTCACTGTGCAGGCGTATCCCGGATTGTCCTGCTCTTCCCTCTATTCCCAGTCATCAGCAGTGGCTGGTCACAGAGGGGCTGTTTGCACTGACCACACTGAAGGAGTATGGATGCAGAGTCCACCCACCGCATTTGTCTGTGTCTTCTAGTGGTTTGGTACAAAAATATGCAGCTTTTGAACCTATTGCAGTGTCTTTAGAGCAGCATTTAGCCTTGGGGGGTTTGTGTTTCAAAACCAGCTGCAAACTTTGGGTGTTCTTATGTTTCATTATCGGCTTGAGTCACTTTGGATTTGATTTTCTGAACTGCTGAGCATCCAGACCCTGAAACGAGGACAAGGAGTTGTTCAGCAGTTATGAAAGTTAGCTTGGATCAGGAAGTGCCCATAATTAGTGGCCAGATTTCAGAATGCTTTGGTTCAAATCCTGGAAAGTATTACAAGTGGCAGTGAACATCCAGCTGGACTAGTTGCATGTGTAGGAACTGGTCCTATTGTCTGTGTATTTGCAAGCATTCACCTAGTTCTTGCATCTTTTTGCCTGTTCTGAATAGTGAAAACCAGCAGAACGTAATTCCCAGGAAAACATGAAGAAATAGAGTGTTGCCTATTAGAAATGTCTCTCCACAATGTAATTTGTGCATTTCTGATATGCCTGCATAAAAGACGTCTTGCATAATGCTTTGAAATTCATCATTGTAAGGCTGCAGGTGGATACTTACCACGGAGAGATGATGTGCCTTTTGAAACTGCTTTGTAGGAAACTGTCAGTCCTCCTGAAAGTGGGAATGGCAACAGAGGCAGGTCTTTCTTCTACTCAGGTACTTACAGGTGAAGGATCTCTGCCCTACTTTGACATTCAGAGGCAGCCAGTGTGTAGCACTGCTGTGTAAGCCTAGTTGGGATATGTTGATGATCTGGGGCAAGTTGTGTTCTTCAATAGGCTTGGTTTTCATATGGCTTTTTAAGAGGTAGTCCAACACTGAACATGTCATAGTAAGCTGAGATGAGCTTCAAGACTTTTTTTCCCCTCTCTCTCTTTACTAGGTAGCCCTAACAGATAGAATGGATGCGAGGATTTCATCCAGTTGTGGATGTTTACTTGGCTCTGTGGTTAGAAAGACAAAGATGTTAGTGGTGTCTCAGACCTGGGGGTAATTCCCCCACCTCCCCCTTGCCATGTGATGCATGGTTTCCAGTTGGAAGAGCATCTGTGATCTCAGCCTAAAGCAAGCCGTACTCCCTGCAGGACTTTGAGCTTTTGAGACAGTAACCCAGATGCTTCTTCAAAAAAAGCACCGTGACCTCCTGAAGGGACTTGCTGATGCATTTCTGGAGTGATTGATCCAGATCTCATCCACTGTCTTTCAGCAGCAAGAAGAGGGTGAATATGGAGGAGTGATTATGACGTGGAGTGCTCCTACTACCATGAGCACCCTAGTGAATGTCACAGATTTGGACTCAATTGGAGAAGACCTTGGATTCATCTGCTCATGGTTCTTCCCAGTAGCCACTGAAGTGCACAGCCCTAGGCATCTCTTCTATCCACAGGATCTGCTTTTTCCTTACAACAGGAGGGCTTTTCATCAAATAGCTGAGTGGAGACAACCTTATTAGTAAGAATTGCCTTTATCAACCACGACATATGGAAACACCTTCTGTATAATAGCTTCCTCGCCCATTAAAATACAGCAAACATGATTATTCAGCAATCTGTTTGACTGAAAGTATGAAAAACATGAACACAAAGATCTTTGTCTCCCTCGGGCATCAGTGAAATCACACACAGCAGACTCATTTTCAGAGTGTCATTAGTTGTAAGGTGGTGGATTTTTTACCCTGCCTTATTAAGCTTGTACTCAGATTATTCCTTTCAGTCAGTGTGCTGTGGTGTCTCGCCAGTATTCTGTAAGATCTCTGTGTGTTTCTGCTCTTGACAAAGGTATTAGCGTCTGTAATAGTCTGACGTGAAGTCGCTGTTTTCCTCTGAGGAGAGAGCTTGGTAACAGAGCTCCCGGTTATGCAGCCAGCTGCCTGATACCATTACCTTTTGCATCAAGTAGCCAAGGTAAGGTAGAATCCTTCTTTGTAGCTTCAAGCTGAGGTGCTTCATCTGGATGCACTGGGAATAATGCTGTGTCCATGCCTGGCAGAGTCATTTCAAAGGTTGCAGCAGCTGACCCTTGGGGTGGATAAGGCACAAGGAGACTGCTGGAACAACTGCTGTGTCTTTAAACTGTTCTGCATGCAGCCACACAGACTTTCCTTGCCCTGAAATGCACCCAGCGCACAGAGAAAGCACATGCCATGTACCGCACCTTTGTCTTTACCTGCTCCCTCTCTATGACCTTTCCTGCAAGATGCTCTCCAGAGATGGATACGAGATTTACTTGTGCATTTCAGCTGGAAGTGTTAATGGAAGATCAGTTGAAGACTTGTTCCTGCTGGGTCTGGGCTTAAAGGTCTACATTGCTGTAGGCATTGTGACAGTGCTCGCCACAGTATGGTGCGGTTCCATTCTGTCTGTTGAAGCTGGCTGTGAGCAAAGATGACACATTCCTGTGTAAACTGCAACAGCATCTCCACAGCAAATCAGAGCCTAGCACTGTTTTTATCAAGCTTCCCAAGGTAGTTATTTTAAAACCAGCTAACATGTATCAGTCATCAGCAACGACACTGAGTATAAACATAAACCTCAGAAACAAGGACAAGAAGTTTGGTACTTGCCATGGATGTGAGCAAGAGAATCTAGGCAGCATCAGCCCTGTATTTGCAATATGATTTGTTTTCCCGTTAGCTAAATAGGAATCTATCTGAAAATCTGCCTCTCCTCTTACAAATATGAGGCTAAAATCCCATGCAAAATGCACGATCTTTTTGTGTCAAGAGCTCTCATATATAAAATGGAAAGATTTTGCTTGTATGTCCATATTGCTGGTTTCAACTGTATCGCTCTCCTGCTGTCTTGAAATATTTTGTATATTGTTTTTAAAGGCCCTCTTTAGTGATGGAAGTTATGGATCTTTAGGGTGGAAAAACGAAGTTTTGAGATACTTGAGACCACTTGAAATGTGTTGGTGACATGAAAACAACATCTTTTAAAACAGTGTTTTGATTAAGGGCAAATACAGCCTTCATTTCTGCAGTCCAGACCTTGCAGTTTGTTGTGAAAACGGGGTATTGAAGCTGAAATGAAGAACAACCAAGCAGTAGAAATGGTGAAACGGGACCTGCCCTTACAGAATGTGCACTTTTTATTCCAGTTAGACGTAAGGGGTTTTTTAATAAATATCATTTGAACACAGGTACTTTCCTAATTCTGAAGGCTGAAATGAAATAGAATTGGCTGCATGGTAGTTTCTGATATAGTCACAGCATAACATGCCACAGCCTTTTGCAGAGACCAGTTAGAGTCTTTCAGAAAGACTATATTGCACAGTACAATATACTGGACACGGTGGTTTTATGTATGTGTACTGCTCTGGTGATGGGAGTGTTAGAATCCTCTGGAAATCCCAGCACAATAATATTCCTCTTTCATTTTCTTTTGAAGGTCCTTTATATAAAGCGGTGTCTTCATAAGCCAGAGTGGGTGTCAAGAGATCTGAGTTTATATAACTGCACAGTGGAATTTTTTGGAGTAAGTCAGGACTTTTTTATTCAGATGTTGCATGTTTGAGGGAGGAAGCCTAATTTTGGAATACATGGGGTTTGGAGAAGAGTTTTGAGGTTGTACTATCTACTGACAAACAAATTCGCAGACTATGCTTCTGTTGCTCACAAAGATGTAACAGTTGATATTGAAATGCAGGATTGATTCAATAAAAAAGAGAAGCATTAAAGAGCTGTCTTCTTTAATTCTGTTGTTGGGACTGAAAGTGGATTTCTCAATGGAATGGTGAAACTGGGAAACTCAATGTTGAGTGTTTGAGGATGTGGGGCACCTTAGACTGAAACATAGTACTATTTGGTTTGCATTAAAGTGGCTTTCTATATGAATTTGTTACTCTTGACCCTTTTTGCAGGAGGCTAAATTTCTGCGTGGACATGTGTCATCCTGTTTTCAGTAAGCTATTGAGTGACCAAGAGACTAAAAGACGATGAGCTGTTCAGTCTGCAGTAGAGTTAAGGACACATTAGATTAAATGTGGATGAGGTAAGAACACCCACAAGTCAAGGAGAGACAGACATGAGGTATTAGTTATTGCATTGGAACACTAGGAAACTTCCTGGAATTTGGCTGGTACCTGGGCAAAAGGACTCATATTCCACAAAACAATACTAGAAGTTAGTCTCTGCTGCACTGACCCATCTAAACTTTGCAGGTTGATGTAAGTGTCAAAATCTATCTGTGTTTTAAACTTGGTAGCACCTAGAACTGGTGGCTTCTATGTGCATATGGGACATAATCTGAATCCTCTTCCTTACTAACACCTGAAGTAATTTCCCAACATATATTGGATGTTTTTTTTTTGCACAGGAGGACAATCAAAGGGCTTCTGAACAGGAGGAATGGCGGCCACTTCACAGGTTTGTTCAAGGCAACTGTTTTCATGTCCTAATTCCCCCATCTGTCTTGGGAAAGGCAGGATTTATATGGATCCAGGTTCAAGTGTGTACTTCTCAATGGATTATCTTCTTTGTACGCTCTCTCTCCCTTAAAGTGATCTGTGCAGATTCTAAGTAGCAGAAATGAAGTTCTTCCATGGTGGCTGGATTTATTTATTTGGCAAGATGAGTTCTATTTTCTAGCCCTTCGGGGAGAGTTGTATTGATATCAAGGAGGGGATAATCTCTGGAAGCAGCCCTTTGCTAGGGGAACTGAGGAAATGAGCATCTCTTTAACAGGGTTTATAAGGAATCTCAGTTAAAAAGGAGGAGGTCCAAGACACTCATCACTTCCAAATTAGGACTGTAAAGCCCTTCCTTTGTCTACTTGAAATATGTACTTAAGGAGTCTCTTTAGGTTTTTTTTTGCTTAGTTCACTGTAAAGGCATTGATCATACTTATGAGGCCCCAGCAATGAAAGGAAATACACTTAAGAGTGGTTTTCTTTCTATTGCACTAGCAATCAGAAGAAAAGGAAAAGGTGGTTGGTTGTTTTAATACAAAAGTGTGTGCTGTCTGTTTGAAAGCAGGAATGATTGGAGAGGGCATTTCACTGGGAGCTGGAATGTTTTGGCACTTGGTATATGCAGAACTGTCTTAAAACACTGTCATTAGAAGAGGATTGGAACTCCATGATCTTAAGTCCTTTCTACCCCTAACTGTTCTATGAGTCTGTGTTTTTAAATGCAGAACACATTTTCTGTGATACTGGTTTGACACCACTACACTTTTCCATGAAGTCAGATGCACTGACTTCATCATGGGTTGTTTTACACAATAAGAAACAAGCCAGTGAGTGATTGTTACCATTTCAACTTAATGTAAAAGCGACTTGTTACCATTGGTGCAAGAACAAAGGTTCTTTAAACATATATTGTTTGTGTAAAGGTTCTTTAAACATGTATTATTTGTGTATACATTAAGTATGTGTTCTTTATAAGCTAAGCAGATGGATCTTTATGGAAATCAAAACCATTATTACTAATTTAAATGATGGTTAAACCTAGATGACAGGAGAAAATGCTGTCTGGCTAGTAATTTTTAAGATCCACAGTCAAATCAAAGTCTGCTCCGTGTAGCTGGGATGTTCCTTAAGCAGTAGCATTGGCACTTGTGTTAATGTGATGAGGACATTTGGTTTTAAGTGGCTTAATAGAGTTTTGTAATGAAGAAATCTGCACAAAATAAACCTTAGTCTGTACTGCTTTGGGCAATAGAATGGGAGGAAAAGGATTTGGGCCAGGATTTGATGCTGATTCTCTTCCTCCCAAGTTAGACGGCTGCAGAACTTCCTCCCAAAGCTAAGCCCCAGGGAGCCTGGAGGAGCATGATGAGACTCTAATTTGTTTGGGGGTGGGGGTGTTGTTTGAGGTCTTCTGTTTTGTTTTTTTCCTTGCTTGCTATGTCATTACTTTGGAGATTTGCTCCTCAGTCATCTGAATCAGTGATTTCACTAATGTGGAAGAAGCAGTTCATACCACCCCTGGGCTAAAAGTGGCTCTTTCCGTAGTTTCTTCTTCTTGGGCACCTAAAAGAACATTGTGTGTAACAGCAAAAAGGAATTTCACAAGGGTTTCCATGAAGCTAACAGCCTTAAACTAGCAGGATATAGCAAAGTAGGGCAATGAACATGATTTGCTTTTGTTACATGGATACAACTGTCCATGACTGAAGGATCATTCTTTGAAGCAGTCCTTTCCATTCCAGTTCTCTGGACACTGCAGTTGCTTTTGCTGTGTTCATCAGACTCCTGCCTTTGTGCTCTTTGCCCTGCCCAGTACTCACATATTGGAGAAAGGAAATATTCATCCTTTAACCCTTTGGTAAGTCATAGGGGTAGATTGCAGTGGAAATTTAGAGACTATAATACTGATGAATGTTTGTTTTCTTTCCTTTAGCCTTGATTTTTCAGCAGAATTTGTATCTCATTTCACACAGTGAATCTAAGCAAAGTTACACTGAATGCATTTAATCCTTACGGTATGCCTAAGGTAGTTAGTTGTGTTGCATGGTCTGCTTTCAGGAGCCTGCCTCTATCCAAGCTGTTGCTTCTGCCCATTGTTGATTTTGCACATTGCTAACAGTAAGAGCAGTATTGATCGACCTTTGCAAGTGGACTCGACTCCATCCTGCAGTTTCATCATGCACAGTTAAGGCATAGTTAAACATTTTCTCATTTTCTATGATCTCTGCTTGCTCTGCTGCTTCTTCTACATGACCAGAAGACAGAAGAGCTCAATGCTCCTCCCCTTTCCAGTGTGTACAGGTTTAGCCCATTTCTGCTGAATGCCCAGGAGAGGGAAATGTTGGATCAGTGCTGACTGTCCCTTTGTGTGCTGTGTAGTGGCCACTACAAACCACTCCAGTACTTCTTGTTCTGAAATTGTAGGTATGGGGACAGCCTGTCTGGCCAGTGCCACTGTCACCCATAGCACAACAGTGTCTTGTGGCTGAAGAAAGCTCCATGTCACTGCTGCATTTTGTAGTGTAATAAATGGTTCAGAGCCTCTGAGCCCTCTGGAGATGCTCCCTTCCCACTTCTGCATAACTGGAATATGCTGCCAGTCCTCTTATTTAATGGTTTATTTGGATCCCAGTGGCATATTTGGATCTATTCCTCTTCAAAGTTGCTTTGCCAATGCTCAGGCACCCTAATCCTGCTTTGCTGTGTTTACTTTGCTTCCTTGAGTCCTAATCTCAATGAATTCTACCTCACTTTTCAGGATAATGTCAAGGAAGATAATAAGATGCTATAAGCATCTGGAAGGTTTTGCTTCTTCATCACTTCCTAATGTTCCAGTTCAAAGCCATTTTTATTCCATTACTCTTTCCTTTACATTTTCCTTTCCATTGGTGTTTTCTTTATTGATAAAGATCCATCTAATGTGCTCAGATCTTACTTGGAATATGACATAGTCTTCAAAACTATGAATTCGTACCAGTTGGGGCGAGGGCAGCAGAAATTGGACGTGGGTTTGTTTATAGCTACATAATCCCAGATAGTGTATTGGCCAAGTCATCATAATTCAGGTCCAGATGAATATTTCAGACTGTCCCAGTTTCTCAGGTATTTGGAGCCAGTGATTGTGTTCTGTCCCTTTTGAAGACTGGGGCTTGCTGCAGACTTGCAGTCTCAGTGTGTGTAGCTTTTCTACCCTTCCTTAGGGGAGTTCTGCTCTAGGGTTTGGCTCAGCTGTACCTGTAACTTGCCTTGCCAGCCTGTAATGAGACCTGCTGCTTGAATGCTGAGTAGCCTCCTTCTGTTTACTGCTTGCGTGGATTACATCTGAAAGATTTCAGGAGAGGAATACAAATGAAGTGAGTGCCTAGCTCTGGATTTTCTTCATCCTCCCTCGATGCACTAATGAGAGTCAATTGAGGTTGCTTATTGTTTTTAAGGAGCAGTTAATTTGAGCAAATCGGATTCACTAGCTCTTTCAATTTCACTGATTTGATTTCAGCCTCCTGCCCATCTGGGCCAACCTACGGATACTGTTCTAAAGCCAGTGTGTGAACTCATTGGTGCACATAACCGAAGTCAGAGACACTCAGCTTGACAGCAGAGCGCTGTTTGCAACAGTGTACTTCAACCCTCTGTTTTCTTATGACTCAAATCCTCAGTGAAGAAGGGGCATTACGCTGCAGTTAATTCTCTCTTGTGCTGGGAGAGAATCAAGCAGCTTCTCCAAACGCCTCCCATTTAACCATTCAGTTCTCAGGATGCTCAGATCTGGTGACAGTGTTTAACACTGTGGAGTAGCATGGACTGAGACTTGATTTCTTGAGCAAATCAGTTTATCCCGTCTGGGGATGCTCTGATGGAATCCCCCACTCACCATAAGAACTGTGTAGAATTAATCTGTATAAAGTCACATGAGGCTTCTAGAAACAGCCTTCTGGACAAACTGCTGTATCTGTACAAATCCTCCTGAAGGGAACAATGAGTCCTGGAGTAGGATTGTAGGTGAAGCTGTAAGCTCTTTGGGTTAGAGCTGATATCCTCCTGAATTAGTAAAAAAAGGTTCCTTCCAATCCAAACCAGGCTGGGATTCTGTGATTTATGATGGATGCAGAAGAGGATGTCGCTAGTTTCTACATAAAAGGTGTGATGTTACCTCATGTGAGGAGGAAAAAGATGTATTCTTCTCTGAATTGAGGGCTGAGTGAGGCATTCCTAGCTTCTAATAGTCTCCCCACATTTAAGTGCATGGTGTTTTCTGTTCACAGCTTTGAAAATGCTTTTCCTTTCACGGCAAAAAAAAAGATAGGATAATACAGTAAAAGGTACAGGATGGGTGTATGTGATGAAACATTGCTTTTTTCATTATATACACACAGGGAAGTTGAAATGTTATTTGTAGAGGATAAAGGTGAACTTTGCTCATGATTTTATGAACTACTTTATTGCACAGTTCTCTTTGTGCAAACAGCACTTGACACTCTCTTGCCTTTTGTTATTTCCAGCAGATTGGAGTCATTTGTTTTCTAATGCTGAACTGTGACAGAGCAGCAGGTGTTGGATAAAGAGAATCAAGCTCACTTCCCAGCTTTGTGCAAACATTTAGGGGGATTTGTGCGGTCCTATAGAATTCAATTAGGTTTGCTTCCTGCCTTCCCTTTCCTCGAGCATTGATTTGCAGTTAAGTTAGCTCCTGTGTTTACCTAAGGAGTTCGTAACCTTGCAGAAATAAGTAACTTTCCATGAGGAGCTATTAAGGTATTGAAGAAGTAGAAAGAAGGCAAATTAGGCAGTGCAAGGTCCTCAGGTAGATTGAAGCATCGAGGTGCTTCTGGCTAACGTGATGTCTTGTGTGCCTGTGACCCATCCAGCACTGTTGCCAGTGGCTGCTCCTCACCAGTGTTGTGTTCTCATCTGTGTCTGGTTGTGACCAGTTGTGTTCCATCACTGCCGATTCAGGAGGTTCTGTCGGTCGTCAGCTAGGTCTGGACACCATTAAACACTGTCAGACACTGAATTGCTCAGTCCTTCCTCTCTGTACAGCTTGCAAAGGGCCTGATTTGCTCAAAACTCAGCCTGCAGCTAGGATAGAGTTCAGTGACATACTCAGTACAGTTTATCTGTTTGAAGTATCAAGTAATTTCTAATTTCCCCATAAGCTAATTTAATCCAGTATGATCCCTGGAAAAGAAATACTTCTGTTTTCAAATGTTTCCACAAGGCAGTATTGTCATGAGCACAGATACTGAATTTCTGATGGCTGGGCAGTGTGTTTCTGTGTTGTTTGTAGCTGTGTACGTATATTGTTTGTAGCTGTGTGCGTGTATTCCTGTAGTTCAGCTCCTCAGTAATGCTCTAAGTGACTGCAAAAATGTCATAAACATGCAGCTAAAAATCAGGAGTGATTCTGAACAACGCCAATGGAATAGGATTTTAGTGCAGTGTGGCATGATCAGCAGTCAGGAAGAGACTCAGGTAAATAGGCTTCCTCCTCCCTCCTTGAGTTCTTGTGTTAAGTACCGCAGAGGAAGAACATGTTTTGCTAATCCCATGTAAAGTTCATGGAAGTTGCCATTCATTTTTTAGCTTGAGCACCATCTAGTGTGCATGATAAAAATCAGTTATCAAATAACTAGGAGGCCAGTCCGGTATGGCACTGAGCAGAGTAAGTGCTTTCCGTGTCAAAAGGAAACAAGCACATCAGAGCTTAAGTCCCAGTACCTTTCAATAGCTTTCAAGTGATGTCCATTCACCCTACCTAACCCTAACCGTAAAGGGGGCCCCTTTTAATTTGTGCTTCACTTAAACTGGTGTCCGTAAATGCAAGGCATGAAATGCACAGAACCTGAGTGCATGTATTTACAGGCAGGCCAAAACCACAAAAATCAGAAATCAACAGCTCCTTCTTTCCCCAAATGCAAGTACATACTCATATATTCATGCAGATCTAAATGTGGAGTCCTGCGTACTGCTGGAAGGTGATACCTTCTGCTCCAAGCAAAGCCCCAGCTTTCAGCTAAATGTCTCTTGGCAGATGTTCTGTAGATCTTGCCCAGACTTGGAATGCAGTCAGAGATGAATTTCATCTGTGCCTGGGCACATTTATGAGAAATTCAGTGTGCTGTTACTCTTCCTATTAGTGTTGCTTCACACAGTGTGTGCTCCATGGCACACTGTGGGAGAGGCCCCTCCGTTATTACCATTGCTAATGAACTCCACTGCTGTTTGCAATACAGTTTGCTTGCACCTGTGTTGCGGAGTCCCTCTGGCAATAACTTCTGCCCTCTTTCCAGTCGCTTCCCATTCATCAGGATAACAAGATTTAGAGCTGCTGCTGGGGAGCATTGCTCATTCTCAGGCATCCATCACCAGCTGAGGTTCTGCCTCTTGCTGCAAGAGTTCTTGTGAGGAGGGAGAGATCTCCTGCTCCCATACGTACTTGGAGGTTTGAATTCAGGGGAGATCAAACCCTACCATGAGACTTAACCCCAACGTATGATTTGTTCATCAAATGATTCTTTTGGGAAGTGGAATGAAGAGGAAGGGGATGTTACCAAGGGTTTGTTAAACTTTGGGTTTGAGAGCCTATGCCTTTTTTGCTGCCATTATTCTATGGAACAGAGGCTACTTAGGTAGACAAGACAGTATTATTTTAAGCCTGAAATGAAAGGCAAAGCTGGTAGAGCTACACCCAGAGATTCAAGTTTTTGTAGGACTAAGGAAAAAAGCAATCTCATTTAGGGCATTTCTCAGTTCAAACAAGGTAGTGAGGGTTCTGGGAATGAACGTAATTGGTCTCAACAGGCTCATATGCTCTGGCAAACTTAAGAGCTCCTTGCTCTGAAATTGTGTTTCTATGTGTCCTGGTTCTAATCAGAAATAATTCAGGTCAATAATTGCATTTTTTCATGCTTCTTAGCTGTATTTGGATAAAGCTTTTGGACTTAACCTGTCATTTGCTGTCTTGCTGCCAGACATCTAGTCTGTAGTGCAGCATAAACTGAAACCTTCCCCTAAAACCACACATGAAATTACTTTCTGGAATATATCATCTAGATAATAAGTGATAAAAACTACATAATAGTGAGTGACCCCATCACCTGTTCATCACTTTATTTGTGTGAGAGCTGTATGCCATATAATCGAGGGAACAGATTTAATATGTGCTTCTTTTAGGGGGATTCTCTCATGGGAATTAACCTTCTCCATCCAAAACACTTTTCTCCTTCTTTGGACTATTCTAATTAAACACTCTGCAGTGTGAGGTGACCTCTTAGGCAAAGGAAATTATCCCTTTCCAGACATATGATACACTTTAGGATTGAGATACGGAATGGATAATATTCTTGCATAGAAAGAAGGGGATGGCTCAGTGTAAAATCAGGTGAGATGGCGGAAAATAGAGAATGCCCAACATTAATGACCCCTACTGTTATTAGTGTTGTGCTCACTGGTAGTTCTGTGATGGTTATTTCAGCTCACATTGTCACATCAGTACTGTCGACTGATTCATAATTGATTCAGTTTTTCTTGTGGAAAGGGAAATCTTGCTGCAAAACAGATGTTGTGTCTGATCTGAACACTCATGGATAAATTGATTAGAAATGCACATCCAAATGTGTGCTTTGTCAGAGGCTTGAAAGCAGGCAGGAACTGCTTATCTTCCCTTAAGTGGAATATGCTAAAGAGAGCAAAACCAAGTGATTTATAAGGACTGTAGAATTATCAGCCTTCAACCTTACCCCCCCACCACACACGCATCTCTAAAGACTCGCAGTCTGCTACATCATGAAGGCATGGTTTCCATTCCAAAGCTCAGGCAGAGATGCGGCTTTCTGGTGTGCAGCATAAGACATGGCACCAACATAAGGGTTAAGCATGTGGCTTCTAGCCCTACTGGAGTTAGTTTGCTTACCTGAAGCACAAAGAGCAAGGAGAATTTGGTGGTGCAGTCTCAGAAAGCTCTGCTTGAGTGTTCTCCCTTTCTTTGTGCAATTCTGCAAAGTTCATCTTTTAATTCCTAGGTACGTTAATACTCCTTGCACAGTCAGCTGTTAGCTGCCTGCATGGAAAAGAACCACTTCCCATTACTGACAATACAGGATTTCAGTATCTCGTGGGAGATTGGCCTTTGCCATTTTATATATTTTATATATAAAAATATTTTTTATATATAAAATATATTTTGGATATATTTTGAGAGCTTTGCTATTCTGCCTTTTCATCAGAATTGTAGGTTTTGATGGGGTTGTTAAATGCAGTTTCTATTTGCAAGCACAGATCTGTTTTCAGAGATCCTTTTCTTTCGAGGGCATGTTTTTAAAAGCACTTAGATTTGGCCTAGCTCCTTTCTTCTTCAGCAGTAGTTTTGTAATACTTGAAGGCCATTGAGTCTGTTGCAAACATTGATTAGTCCCCAGCCCCTCCAAGAGTCTTTAAAAGATGGAATCAAGCAGATGGGTGAAGTAGCCATGTAGGCCACCACAGCATGTGGGATGAGAAGGACATTTGACATCCCACCGTGAATGGTGCTGTGAAGCCAGGCGGAGTTAACACCACCGAGCTCACAGTGCTGAGGACAGAGTCTGTGCTGGTAGTAGCAACTAGTCCTATTCCCTGATGTAGTTGTCTGTCTGTGTGCTACTGATATAGCACCTAGGCAGTTAAGGAATAGGCTGAGCTCACTGAATTCCCATCTTACCAATGTTCCTTATCTGTTGGTATCTCATGAAAGAAGGCAGCCTGACTGAACAAATGGGTTAGCTGCATTTCTGGGTTCCATGGTTTTGTTGGTTTGGTTTGTGGGTTTGGGGTTTTGTTGTTGTTGTGTGTGTGGTTTTGGGTTGGTTGGGGTTTTTATGCCCAGGAACCCCAGAATTTCAACTGTTTGAGGTTACTTTTGTTTGTTTGCTCATTAGTGAATGCTTCTTTATAGCAGAGTCTGCATGTTTCCATTTCCTCCTGATAACTAACTCATGAGAGCAGACTCCAAGAATACTTAAAATCTTATGGATTTCATAAAAATGAAGCAGCCAGCTTTAAGGGAATTGGTAAGTTTTACAGGCAGGGTTTATATAATGGCTCTGAACAAGGAAATTAAGACCAAATGAGCAGCAGAATAACCTTTGCCTGTGGTTATGTTGAAGAGCATCTCTTATGGAAAATTCTAACTGCTTTTTTTCATGTAGGTCTGTTGCATATTGTGCTTCCCTGAGTAATTGGATTAGGTTATGTTAATCCCTTCTCTGCTTGTGTCTGCTCATTAATGTAACTGATGATTTTTTGAGCCTGTATGTGTTATCCTTGAAGGCAATCACTGTAGCTGACAGTGCGAGAATAGAAAATACAAACAGACAACAAAACCTGTTCAAAAGTATGTGTTGCTCATTGTTCAGTCTTTACCATCCACAGCTCTGTAACCTGACAGTGGGATTGTGCCTTACAGCATCTTCCCTGCCTGCAAACCTAGTAGGGGATTTTAGACTGATACATCTCATCTAGAGATCTTCAGCACGTGCTTTAAGATTCTTCCTCATTAGCAGGCACAAGTGCAGCCTGAGATAGCTTAAGTAGTTGGTTTTAGAAAGTATATTTACTGCTCTGAATTCTTGCTACTGAACCGTCACAGTTTAAAACCCAGCGTGTGAAGATGATCTGACCTTAATGCTTGTTCTTCTACATATTTAGGGCTAATAGCTGTGATTCAGTATCTGATGCATCAACAGTTGAGTTCCAGCAGCAGGAGCCACCCTGCAGCAGACATGATGCAGTGGTTACTCTTTTGCTTGAGCTTCACATTCCTGCAGTTGGCAGCAGGGCAGCTAGAAATTGTCCTTATGTAAGATCTCATTTTCAGATGATCCCAGCCCTAGATCCTTTGTCAGAAAGTAGGTACAATCAATCCAGATTGTGCTGCTTAAATCAACTCTGGTCTCTGTAGATCTATCAGCACACAGCTCTGACTCAGTTTCATACCATCAGGCTTGTCTATCAGGTCAGATCCAACCTGACCGTCAGAAGCTGTAAATCAATGCATCTTTTTTGATTTAGGTATTAATATGTTTTACTGTTCATCAGCTGAAAATCAGAACAAGAATTTGCTGATTTTCTCATCTGGGTTGTATTCTGTATGGTTAGATACATACAGCTACTGTAGTTTTTCTTATGGCTGTAACTCTTCTTCTTTTTATTTGCTAGATTAAAGCCGAATTTTAATGCATTCCTCCTTTTCTAGCAAGTTACCTTGAAGTAGCTTACTGAATCAGAAAGCGGAGTAGTATTTTCTAATGATAAACAGAAAATGTGGAATCTCCATCATAAAATGCCCTGTCTTCAGATTTACTGTCTGTAAGTAACTGAGACCCCACTTACAGCACTGTGTGCAGTTCTGGTGTCCTCAGCATAAGAAGGACATGGGGCTATTTGAGCAAGTTCAGAGGACTTGGTAGAAGGTAAGAAGTTCTTGATGGTTGAAACACCTTCCCAGGGTCTCTTCCATCATGGGCAGTGTGATGCTGTGCAAAGGTGGTTAAGAGGGACTATTAGGATCTCTCTGTATCCTTCTTATTGTTCTGTCTGTAGGACAAACTCCATCTCAGAAGCACAGCAGGGAAGTCTTGCTTGCTAACAGTAAACTTGAAACTTCTGAAAGAGGCAGGCAGCCACTGGCATGTGAGTCACGATGAAATGCTCACTGTGCGATGTGATGTGCAGTGTCATGGGTTGACTGTCATGCTCATGGAAGAGGAAACAAGGGAACTCTGTTTTCAGTGAGCAGGAAGGGACTGAACCTCCAGCTATGTGAAGGTAATTCTTTTACCCATTTCAGTTTGAAATGCAGTAAGTTGAGTTACTGTTGAGAAGATCATGCTTCCTGAAATGATACATCTCCTTGGATGAGCAGAAAGAAACCGGGTGTTTGCAATGCCAGTCATCTTGAAGAATGCACAAACATGCCGTTTGCCCATCCTGTCATTGTAATTCAGTGAGAACCACTGCAAAGAGCCTGGCTCCAGCTTCTTTACCCCCTCTCCTCAGGTATTGATAAATATCATAAGGTCTGCCTTGAGCCTTCTCTTCTCTAGGCTGAACAGTTCCAGTGCAGTTGTTTCTTCTCTTCCACCCTTTAGGAACCTTATTAGCTTTTAAACAGTTTTGAGATGCTCAGTCAGTAGCTGCATTCAAGAAGAATGAAGAAGCTTCTTCCAGGTCTTAGCTTTGCTGTAACTGCAGCATTTGCTCTGTTGCTGTAATATTTCATCATTATAATGATTACACCTTTGGGTTCTGATTTCTACAACAAAGTCCTCTTTGCTTTGCAGAGCAATATGTAAAAAAACCCATATCATGATTAGATCAAATACCCAATTTTGGCTGTTGGCTGTGGGATGTGACACTGTACTGTGCTTTTCTGTAACCCACACTGGCTGCTTGTGCTATCTGACTGATGATTGTATCCATGGACTGAAATACCCACTGAGTCTTGATGGGCTCTAGGAGAGGTCCAGCAGTGAGCATTGTACATAGGGCAGATTTGATTTGACAGGGCAGGCAGGGCATGGCCCAAGCTGTTGTGACAGTTCTTAGGAAATGGAGAGCAGTCACCTGAAATTACTCTTGTGTATAATGACAGGAATTATTAGGGATTATAGGGCTGGAATTGTGATGTGGTTTGTGTGTTTAACCTGTGGTGTGGTGCTGGTTAGGTCAGAATCACCAGTTCATAGCGCCTGGGGTTCCTGTGCTTCCTTGGACTGTCACAGGACTAGTAGAGGAGCTGCACTCCTGCCAATGCTGTATATATTCCTGAGAGCAACTCCTGTGCCTCAGCTGTCAGAGGGAAGTCCCATTGGGATGTTTCACACTGCACATTCACAGGAGATGAAGCTCAAGCCATAGCCCATTTGCTGGTGACGCATCTGTGCAGTCCCAGAGAGGCATTCCTGTGCCTTCCAGCTAAAGCTGACTTTGGCAACTGCTCAAGACTTCTGCATTCATTTTGGCTATGCCTTTACACCAGAATGTTGTGAATTCCAGTGGAATGGTGCTGGTGTCATATAAGAGAGAGCAGCATCTGCTTCCCAATTGCTTTGAAGTGGGTTTTTAAATGAAGGTCATGTATATTGCAGAATATTCCAGGCAGGTGGAACAATCCTGATGTGTAAGTACCGTTGCATGCAATGAATGAAAGTGAAAGACTTTCATGGGCTTCTTTGAGGATTTCCCAGGAACTAACTCTGAAGTCACCTGGACCCCAAACTAGTGAGGAAAGTGTGAGTAAAAGGCACTGGACAAAATGATACCTAGGGTTTTTTCAGTCTATGCTTCTTCTACTGATGTTTAAAACTTGCAGTTATAAGTGAAATAGAATTATAAATAGTAATTAATCCATTATACAGTACATTAAATGCAGTGTCTAAACAGACTTGTTTCAGTGCTAACTCACTGGATAAAAGTGAGTTAAAAAAACCCACTAGGGTAAGTAGACAAAGTTGGATAACTTCACTCAGGATTGCGTGCTACATTTGTTACTGCCATTGAATTTACTGCAATTCATTTGAATTGCCCTTTTTAAAATTAAATTGATTTAATTTAATTTAAGATTGTGTTGCTAAAAGTATGTCTTCAGATATTTTCATGTTACATAGGATTGTTTTCCCAAGACATGGTATTAGCCAGGAGTTTACAACCTTTGTCTCAAGCACATCCTTAGAAATACAGTTGTCACAATATGCAAGGTCTCATAATCTCTTATTGCTAATCCTCCTCAGAAGATAAAAGTAGACAAAAAGCTAGTGAGATAAAAATAGTAAATGAAACAATCCCATCAAATTTTCCTCTTTTCTAAGTTTTTAACCTAGAGATTTTATATGGTCCTATAATTATATATATTATTTATATAATTATATATATAATTTAGTGCATGGAAATACTCCAGGCCTGCAAGGGGATGGCAGTGCTTCATTTCATACGGTTTGATTTTGACATTTGAATATCTTCTCCCCATCTTTAGGTATACAAAGAATATCATTAAGTTGGTTGACCGAGACTATAAGGTCCTTGGGGAAAAGGCTTTTGCAAAATTGCTTTTTCTAGCATTCTGTAAGGACCCCTGATAGTATTATATGCATAAACAAGAACTAATCCATACATTGGGTTGAAGAATTTATATTGATTAAAGATTACTCTGCGTGACTGTGTTAGTGTAAGGAACTCCTTATTTCCTTTATTATTGGCTACTTTAAAATGGTCAAGCATTTTTAAGATATAGTTTAAATCTCTGAAAATCAACATTCAAGAAGTACTTTGGAGGTAAAGCATTTGAAGCCAAACTGATTATGGTAAGTACCAATAAGTTGCTATTTCAGTCACTGGGAGCAGTCTTCTACAAGGAAGGTAGAAGCCTGAATTACTGCAATTACTCTAAGGCAAAGACTGTTTCTTTTCTCTGCTGGAATTCTCCTCTCCCCACACCACATGTCAGTACTGTGTGCAAATCAGTTATTTCATGTAAAGGCACAGAATGGTTCTGTCACAGTTGACGTACTGAAGTATTTCCTCCTTTGAAAATGAGTGTCTTGTTGTTGACAATGGTTGTTGACAATGTGAGGAAGACAGTTCCTGATTAAATAACATGGCATTATCTCTTTATCAATAGCTAAATTACAGGAGCCTTATTTAAAGACAGCTTTTGTTCAGCAGTTTGTTTGTCCAGAAAGGAATGGTTTGATTTAGCCAAGTGCTGCGTTGCACATGAAAGTTACCCTCCCAATGTTTTGCTGCCTTTTTTATTGTAAGCTTTTATAAATCAGTCATCTAACTGCAAGAACACAAGGATTTTAAATACATGAACTAGGGGAAAGAAAGCTTTTCTTTTAATATTCACTGCAGCTGCAAGCAGAAATTCAACTCCTCAAGCAGTTTGTTTGGTTTTGTCTGAGGTTCCAACCTAAATTCTCCCAATAGCTTTCCATTTATTTTTAAAGTAACTTTTAATTAAAAGTGGAATAAGATATCAAGTGTCTTGTTCCACTCCAAGCTGACTTTATTGTTGAGAAACAGTTACAGGTGCCTTATTGCTGAAGTACTGTTGATTTTCAAAAGCATATGCTGTGTTTTCAGGCTCCTATGCAAATAGGCCCCTGTATCCAGGGATTGGAGCTGAATGAGCTTAATGCCCTTTCCAACCTAAACTGATCTGGGATTCTATGATTTGTCTTCGTGCTTGCTTCCAGCAAGTGACAGTAACAAGCTTTCAGTAACACTGGTGGCCCTTCCTGCCCTGGCCCCTGCTTTAGGAGAAGGCTTCTAAAAATGATGCACTTTCGGACACTTTAAGAGCTTTGGCTGCTAATGGGAGAGGGCAGCACTTTATGCCTGCCTTATGGCCATGAAGAATCACTCTCTGAAGTCCTTTAGAGATGAGTCAGGAAGCAGCTGTTTCTTCACTAAAGTGTTCTCTAATGCAGACAATTTCATTCCTCTGTCTGGAATGGAAAAAGGGCCTTTCCAGTGCATGAAACATGAGGAAATGCATGAACCATACTCTCAAGCATCTCCACTCGCTTCGAAAAGGTCATTAAATTTGTCATATAATCCCTGAACTCTGGCAACTTGTGCACCAAGAGCTTACACCCTGTAGTAATCGAGAGATGAGAACTGACAGTCTGCTGAGCATTTTCTTCCTGCATAGTTGTGATGCAGTTTTGGGTCAACTAAGGCAAATATAGAGAAAAGAGGTAGGTAAGTAAGGTAAAGGAAGCAGTGAAAAGCCTTTCCCCCCCCCCCCCCCCCCCCCCCCATTTAGTTACCTTGGGTTTTTCAGTTTCTTTTTCCTAAGCCACTGCAAAAAGTGTCATTGTAGAAGGTGCTATTTACTGTGGCTGACTTAGGACAAAGCTTTGCATTAATAATTTGGTAATCCATTATAAGATCTATTTTGGAACGAATAAGAACAGTGTTGTTCAAACACATTCCAAGTGCAGTAAACATTCAGAAGGAATAATAGTAAGCCCTGGAGATGGCAAGCAGAGCTATAACTGGCTTTGAATGCAAACCTGCAGCTTAGGCAGCCATTTGGTTGCTCAAAGCTTGTCTATCAGAGATTCTTGCAACCCAGATGTATGCAATTAATCTTGCAGAAACCAATGAAGTTCTGTGTGGGAGTGTGAGGGGAAAAAGGGCCTTTCCAAGTTAGTAACTGTTCCATTTAATAAAGCTCCCTGCTTATGTTTATCTCGCTTCTACATTTCAAAGGCTTCTAAATTATATTGACTTAAATGGTTGCTCTGTGTGTCACTCACTCTGCATGTACAGCGTCAGAGGAAGCTGTGCTATAGCTTGCTATAGCATCCTATAGCTGTAGTACTGCGGGGGCAATATATTGGCATGAAATCCAGACTTGCCAACAGATAGAGAAATACTGTGGCACCCTGAATGCAAAGTTCAATAGGTAAATAATTTCTGTAGCCAATACAGCTATTTGCATTTGCATCCATTTGCTTTAAATATTCAGGGTGATTGTATTTTGGCTTATAGTCAATATTGCTTATTTTGTAGAAAAAAAGCAAGGTCTATTCTTTTAAAATTATTATTTTAAAAAAGAAAATTATTATTTTCCTTTTAAAATATTATTTCTTGAATATGCCAACATTTGGATAATAGTAAGACATTTTGTTCAAAAATTATGCTATGGTGCATCACAGGAATCATGGTTGTCTTTTCTTAGCTTATTAGACTGAGCTCTCAAGCTCCATTAAGTTGTTCTTGATGTGCTCTAACCACAGACTTCTGTAGAATCATAGAATCCCAGACTGGTTTGGATTGGAAAGGACCTTACGATCATCCAGTTTCCACTTCCCTTCCATGGGCAAGGACACCTTCCACTAGAGCAGGTTGCTCCAAGTGCCATCCAGCCTGGCCTTGATACATCTGGCTCCTCTTATGGTGCAATTGAAGATGTAGTGCAACCCAGAGGTGTATCTGTCTGTGAGGGAGACCAGCAATGTGGAATATTAGAGCTGCAGTTCCTCTGGATCTCTCCACTGGTAATGTTTCTGAAGTGAAATAGTTTGTTGTCTTCTGAAATGGTTTTTGTTGTTAGGTTTCCTTTTGGAGGGGCAGGTATCGTGGGGAGCAGAAATAGTTCCTTATGAAAGTGCTGATAGCTCTTTTTCATTGTCTTCCATTTTTGTTAACATTTCTGGGAAAAGTCCTTTTTTCCTATGTTTGTTTAGTCAAGTACTTAGTATTCATGATTAATCATGAAGCTGTGTGTGATATGGTATGAATGTACATTACTGTTTTAGTTCTTTGACTCAACAAATGAACCTTTGAGAGTGCCTTACACTTGAAACAAAAACATTAATCTCCTCATGTATCTCAGCCATGGAGCCACGATTCATTTCTGTGACTATTCCTGCAAACAAAATGTCAAACATATGGATGCTTTAAAAAGGAAACAAAAAGAGGTGGTATAAAAATTAAATTGCATTTCTAATTAGAAGCCTATTGGTGATGTTAATGCTACTCACAGTTGCACTGGCAACTCTTGGCAAATACTTACATTTAAAATGGTGACTAGTCTGTGGTTGTTGCAGAGAGCTGACTTGGAAGTTGTATTTAATGCTGGTAAAAAGGATACGAGACTAAGTTGGTGTTATGAACATGAACTCCAGGTTCAAATGTGTATGCTGGGCTTTTGCTTGGTGCTTTCTTCCCAGGAAACCAGGGAATGAGAGATGGAAAGGAGCTGTGGTTCAGGCCACTGAGCTGAATGTCAAGTGGAAAATACTTGGGTTTTGCCAAGTAAGATGTGTAAGGTGGTAACAGGGCAGCTGCATAAAGCATAAAGGGTGAATACCTAGGAAAACGATATGGTGAGTATTTCTTAGGGAATCTGTGGTCTCTTCTATATTCCTAGAAGTAATTTTTTCCCTATGTCAAAAAAGCAACAAATTACTAATTAACATAAGTTTGCAAGAAGGTGAAATAGTTGTAACATCTCAGGGGTATTTGCTGAGGAAGAGCAGTACAGGCAGCTGAAAGGATCCCCTACTGACCTGAAACCTCTCAGGGCTGGTTTCTCATCACAGCAGGATTTCCAGCTTTGAATTGGTTCTGCTGGTTTTATCCTGGCTAGTCCTGGGGGAAGGGACTTTTTGTAACCCTGTAGTATCATGTGAGCTGTAGATAGTAATAGATGTGTGAATGGGATGCTGTAAATATCTTATCTGGCTCTACCCATATTCCCTTGTAAAGGAAATGTCTCTGGAAGGAGAAAGGTGGGAATATTAACCAGTGAAAAAGAAAAAGAATCCCAAACACAAAGCCAAGCGATGGAGACATTCTGTAGGACTGCAATAGCGTGGTTTAGTAACACATGAACTTACATCCTTTAAAGATTAAAGAGGAGAAGTAGTTTGTTGGGTGCCAGAATAATCAATGGATTGTTTTTGCCTTTTATCCATACAGCTTTTCTCAATATATAGCAGCATTGAATCAACACATTACAGTTCCTGAAAGAGAAAAAGGGTTGTTAGCCCTGTAGCAAGAAGCAGTATTTTTCTTATCTATGACACCTTCAGTTGTTACAATGAATAGGTGCCCTGAAAACGTGTTCAGGGATGCTGGAGAGGGACTCTTCATCAGGGACTGCAGCCATAGGACAAGGGGTGATGGGTTCAGACTGAAACAGGGCAAATTCAGGTTAGATCTAAGGCAGAAGCTGTTCCCTGTGAGGGTGCTGAGGCGCTGGCACAGGGTGCCCAGAGAAGCTGTGGCTGCCCCATCCCAAGGCCAGGCTGGACAGACTCTTGGGTGATGTGGTTTAGCATGTGGTGTCCCTGCCCGTGGCAGGGGGTTGGAACTAGATGATCTTAAGGTGTTTTCCAACTCAAACCAGTCTGGGATTCTGTGGTTCCATAACTGAAGCACCTGCCATTGGCTGTTGTGACAGTCTGATTCAGAATGTATGACAGTAATCTGAGGGCACAGGAAAACTACATTGTGCCAGGTAGGTTGAGTGAGTTTTAATTTGCACAGTTATGCCCAGCTACAGAGAGGAAATATTCTTAGCACACAAAGAATAATAAACCAGAGAAGAAAGTATATTTGGGTAGGTGTGTGGCAGAGAGCTCTCATCGCGAACAAGAACTGCAATAAACCCCATCAGTGGTTCCACTGCATCTTACTCTGTACCAGCCAACAGCCAAAACTGCAGGGATGGTGTACGGGAGGAGTTCTGAACAGTTTAAAATGCTTCTTGAAATCCATGGCTGAATGTTCCATACCATCACTTGTACTTCGGTTCATTTCGCACCACTGTGCTGGCACCCCCAGCCAGTAAGTTCTCTTAGTTAGACATGGGAGAAGCAGATGAAATGAACTGTGTTCCTCCTCCTCCTGCTGTTTGCTGTGGTACTGCTTTCAGCTGCGGGACTGTTGCCTGCTGTATGAGAGCTTAGAAATAGTAAATGAACTTCGAACCTTGGCCAGCTTCATAACTGATATAATTTGACATTGCAGCATTGACTGGAAGAGGAGATGACACACAATTTCTGTTCTTTATAAAGGCAATAATTGCTCAGCCATGTAAAACATTTAAACACTGTGATTTTTAAATGAAGCACAGGAGAATCCTGACTTAATACAAGGTTAATCAATGCTAACAGATTGGAACTGTTGTTTTAGGAAATTACTGTGAAACCATAGCTGGATCAGCTGCTGATACCAATACCGGTGTACTTCTGGGTTATTTTCTGCATGATTCAAGTAAGATAACTCGTAACATGATATATGCTTCCTAAGAGCAACTCGTGTATTTAGCTGTTTTCTAGAGATTAGGTGATAAATACAAACAGTAGGCTTGGACCTGACTTCTCACAAGCTGCTCTTCATTACGTTGTTAGAGCATTGTTCATTCTGCACTGGATACAGAGAGAAGCAATTTCAGATTAAGGAATTTGACTTGATTCTAGATTGTGATAATCAGGTCATGGAAAACTGATCTTATTTTCTGGTAACCAAGGCAGAATTTACGTTATGAGAAGCCAGTTTCTGATCTTAGCATTTGAGTTTCAGTCTGGAGTGGTCCCATGCCTTCAGAGTCCTGCTCCACATCTGTTCACCTCTGCTCTTAATGTGTTATTCTGTCTTCTGCTTCGTACTTCATTGCCTCTTTTGATATATGCCCTGTGCTTGGACCAGCCTTTCTTTTTGCATGTCAAGTATGTAAACTACATTACTGAAAGCGCTTCTCATAATTTATTTCTTATACCTTGGTTTTCATCTCATATTTCTATTTCATAAATGAAATTCTGACTTCATTGAAGGTAATTGGAAAGCTCCCATTGGTTTCCTGAGAGGCAGATTGAATCATCTGGGTCTGGATTTGTCAAAGAAAGATTGAAGAGTATTTGGGGCAGAGACAATTGGACAGATTTCTTCTGTAATCAGTAGGTGGAGAGCAGCAGTCTGAGGGGACAGATCTACTTCTCTATGGTATGTATCACCATCTGATACGCTGCTGTCTCTCTCTAGTGACTGCAGTGGTGTTTGTGCTAACTCAACCCCAAGTCTGGCAATTCATATGAATCCTTAATTAAATACATACAAAATTAAGTGAAACCAGTTCAAAGTTTTGAGGCCACTTAACTTGCCCAAATGTCTTTTCCTGCTGGAAAAGACCATAATGTTCACCAAGGATTCCCTCATGCTTCTCTTTCTTGAAATGGTGGGACATGATGCCTTATTGTGTCCAGATCACACATGTACCCATGATTCTGTATTATACCAAAACCCAGAAAGCACCCCTTAAATTTAGTAAATGAAAATCAGGAGATAGGCGAAGGATGCAAACACAATTCTGAAGTAGTTCTACTGTCATAACACTAATACTTTGAGATACTACAGTCTGTGCTCTGCATGTCTTGTTCTACATTTCCTCTCATTTTCCCGTTACTGGAGTCTCTCTAAAGAGGTGCAGCTATTTTTACCTTGCATCAGCTTTTAGGAACCCTTTAAAAGCAAAACACACTGTCCAGGCATGTTGTTTAGGCACAGAAAGGTAGTTGAAAATGGAAAAAGGTGACTAAAATACCAGATTCTTGTAATGCTTTCCACAGTGCCAGTCAGTACATACAGAAGGTCAGGAAAGAAACAGGTGATATATGTAACAGTGAATAAAGAACAGCTCCCATTAACACTTTCTAGTTCTTTGGACTTTGTTCTTTCAGCCAACTATTTGTTTAGTCTCATCTTTACTCAGTGATCTGTATGCAGGCAGAAGGGCTCACTAGAAAAAAGAATTCTGCACATCTTTATGCCTTTTTGAACAAGCTGATTTGCATTCCTGTCTCTTCTCCCAGGGTTTATGCTTCATGAACTCTTGCTTAATAGTACCCAGTATTTGTCCTCACAGTGTGAGTGGTACTCTTTAGCATTACTGGGTAATGTTTAGCTGGCCACAAGATGTCTATACTAAAAATAGGAAGTGGGCTCTTCTGATCCCTCTGGGCATCCTTTTCTTGCTCTTTCCAAGGAACACTGGCATCTGTGATATGCTTTAGCATGTTTGCTGCATTGCTAGACATTCTGACTGCTAGTGTTATGTAGAACCATCCTGACAGCAAACCTCAGCAGAGTTATGGAATGAGTGAAAAACGTTCTAATATGCCACAGAGTAGGCAACCAGGTAAGTCTGGTGGAAGGTCCTCATAACTTAATGCAGATTCTTCCATATGTTTCCTTATGATGATTTATAATGAGACAGGGCCTGTATTTTCTTTGCTTTTAGTGTCTGATGGGTAGTGGTACAGTTTCAGCTGCTGCTTGAGGCAGCATATAGATCTGTAGGTCTTGAACCCTAGATGCAGTATTGCTTTCCATTTCTGTCACATCAAAGCCTTTAAGGGGTTGTGGTTCAGAGAAACACTGTGCAGCCAAATAAGAACTATAGTGTAGGATGGATTTTTTTGTTTAATTCCTTTGGTTTTAGTTTTTCAAATGCAGCTTTTGTCCATGTGCCTAATCTGTGTCCTCATGCTGCACCTTGTGGCATGATAACTCATCCTGCACCCTACACATCCCTTCCTACACATTGTTGCACTCCAGTTCCTTTATTACTTCACCTGGCAATATTCCCTGCAACAAAAATTGACAGCTCTATAATACCAATGAGAAGGGAAAACTACAGTTCGGTGAACAGGGGCTATTGAATATATACTGGTGTCACGAACTTCCAGTCTGTGATATCAGATTTTAGCACCATATGGGAAAAGCAGCATAGCAACACAACAGCTACTCCTAATTATATAGCTGAAATACCAAGCTTGTTCACAATTCAAGCATTGCACCCTGCCAGAAGAAACTCTTCTGTAGCCTGAAGGTTTTTGGCAGCAGGGTCTGAAGGAAGAAGCACTTACTGGCTGTGATCTCACCAGCCTCTTTCTTAAACAGCAGGGAGATGCACAGAAAAAGGCATTTTTACAGCATCTCTGCCAAGGGACGAGTTAAACTCTTGCTTCCAGCTCTGAAAAACTTACAGGATACAAGAATTCAGGTATACACAAATCTGAATACTGACTTTAGACAGGTTAACAGATACTGACTGGACGTTTGAGCATTAACAGTGTTACAGAGCGCATTGGTGACACATCACAGACGGGTGAAACCAGCTTAGTTTTTTATTCCAGCAGTGTAAAAGAAGACTTAGAAATTATTCACTGAGCATTTAGCAGATGGTTACAAATTGCTGCTGGGAAGGCCTATAATTTTACTATCATTCGTATTGGAAGTAATAAGAAATACTATACAATGCGTATAGTAAAAGGCTATCACTATCCAAGGATCTTATGTTCCTAAAAGCTGACAAACCAGCGTGGTAAAAAGGAATTAGTCTTATTTCTATGGCAGAGCTGAGAATTGAAAGTGAGTTTCATGACAGTGTTATAAGGCAAATCTTTGGCAAAGCAGATCCTGTTAAGAGAGGGCTTGGAGAACCTTGGAACTGCTCCTGTAGAGTAGATGCTAAGTGAAAAGCCAGGTGGGTGTTTGCCTTGATTCATGCTGATCCTGAACAACTTTTAAGTTATTCATAATCAACTTAGTAACTTCTAAAGGGATTATTTCATAAACAGTGACGAATTATCTGGATGCACTAAGAAACCTGTTTGGGTGGTTTTTAACAAGACTGCAGATAAAGCATTGCAAGATTAATTACTTTAAAGGCTATTTCATGCAGTTACATATGGTAAAATTACCTGCAGAAACACAGAAAAAAACACAGAATTTTAAAGGACTTCTGTGGTATTTTTTTATATATAAATGGTTAAGGAGATCCCTACAAGGCCTTTTTATTTATTACCTAATATAACTTGATTTAAAGCCAGCAATGCGTGTAAGATCTGTGGTTGGACCAAGTGGCCCAGAACACGTGTGATGAGCTTCAAACTGGTGAAGACTCCTCTGGGTGAGGAGTGCTTTAAATTACTTTCGATTAAGAAAATCAGCAAAGAAAGTGAAAACTCATTCCAGCCAGAACAGGAACAATAAAACATTAATGCTGAGTGTGAAGATGGATGTGTAGTTGAGCAGTTGATTTGTAAAAGTCACCAGTACCACAGGGCTGGAGTTTATTTACTGTATGAAAAAGGCAGAGTAAAAAATGCACTCATGCATTAATCAAGAGAAATGGAAAATAAACAGCTCTGTATTTATAGGCTTCTTGCAGTTGAATTTTAGTTTGAGGGTAATTGCCTCTGCAAAAACCCCCAAAGGCTTTGACTGCTTGAAAACCAACCTTCCCCAGTCCTGATTTGGCTGAGGAGCTGAACACAAGACAATAATGGGTGGAGGGGCAGATGGGGAAGGCTGACACTTCATATTCTTCCTTATAATTCAGATATATAAGGAAATAGATGGAAGAGCTGTGCATTTACTTGTTCCCCTTCTTTTACTATGTGAGTGGTCATCTTCATGTACTTTTGTGTATTATATGTAGTTTCTTACACAAATAAATCATCAGCTCCAGAGTGTGATGAGCAAACATAGGAGAATTAGGGCCCTGGATTTGGAAACAGTTGGTGTCCAGGATTGTCTTCACATCAGTTTCTTTATTGGCACCCTATAAATTGTGCTGCCTTACTGAGGGCCCTGAACACTCGGATGTTACACAGACTGTAACAGCTCTATTTGCTCAGTAAAGAAGCAAAAGACAACAACTGGCTAAAAGTTAACGGTCAGTTGATCAGACCTTCATGGTCTCAGAAATGGGCATCCTATGTTTGACAGTAACTGTATTTGTCGTTCTAGCTGAAAATTCACAGCAGAAAGTCCAACACTCTCACAGGCATAAAATATCTTCTATTTTGAGAGATGAGTCACACAGATAGGGAAGTACAGAGATGCTGGCAACTGCATGTGTTTCTGTGTACTGTTTGATCTAGAATAGGAAACTTTCTTGATAAAAGTCCATGTACAAAATTATCCTCTCGGAAGCTGCCAAACTGACAGTCTTCATGCCACTGGCAGAGGTAACATACGTTTCTTACTCTATCTAGCCAGTATGCCTATGTTTAACTCTGATATACAGTGTAAAGAAGATATTTTATCCTCTTGCTCACTTATGGTTTACTGCAAGATGCTGAGCTTTTCTGGGAGCTGGTGGGAGCCTTGGACTCCCACCAGTTTTGCTGATAATTTGGTGTGAATATTTCACAAGAATGGCTGCCTTTTGGTGGGCACAAACCTCAAATCCTTCACCTCTGACAACTTCATTAAACCTTTCCTTTCAGGATAATCAAATACCTCGATATAACTGTCAAACAGAGGCTTCCAGCTATCTAGCTGGTTAACTTCCCCCACGGTAGGCTTATTTCTGTGTGTTTGTGTGACTGGATTTCATCTAGAAGTAGGGCTAAAGCTAAAAAATGCTTCCTGATGAGGGGAAAAACCCACTTGGCCTTGGAAAAGCCTCAGACTCAGAAGCCAGTTCCCTCTTTGGCTGAGAACATGTAGAAATGATCACTTCTTTCTAAGAATACATGACATGACTGTCTCTGCCTGTCAAATATATGGTAATTGTGTATGACTACTTCAGTTCATGCTTCAGTACCATCTACAGATCTTATTGATGAGGTTTTATGTGCAGTAACTGAAACTTTTGTACCATGGAGAAAAACAATAGCACATGCATATAGTTTCCAAGCCCTTTGAACAAAATGTGTAAGAAGTTAATCTGGGCCAATACAATGTTCTTGTGTAATAGGAATACTAACAGACAACACTTTTTTGTTGCTTCTACCAGCAAGATAGAAGATAGATAGAAGATAGATAGATAGATAGAGATATTTGCATTGCTGTTGTCAATGTGATTGTCTGAAGATCCAGGAGATACAAAGCTTGTAGGGAAGGTGGTGTCCCTTTTTGAACCTGCACATCAGATGGAAAAGCAGCAAAATTGCATAGACCATTCTGGTCATGCACTAGTATATTGCTAGATTAAGTCAAACAATGTGAATTCCTTATGGGAGTAATAATTTCTTATGGGAGTAATAGTTTCTTCTTCACAGCCCTGCTCACGAGACTTCCAGTAGCAACACTGGGGGTTCATGTGGTTTCCTTCCTCGTTCTTCATCTCCTACCATGCCAGCCACATGTGGGTTTGGCCACAATTTTTACTGGGGTTTTGCTTCCAGTTTACAGTATTAGTAACATTCAGGTATCAGATTTTAAATGTTCTTCTTCAGGAAGGAGCTCCATCCCTCCAGTCATTTCCTGTTCTGCTCCCTTGTCCCTAAGGGGTGCTGTTGATGAAATCCTTATAGAGCTGGAAATTTGCTTTCCTAAGATTCAGGGTCCTGACTGTACTCTTTGCCTGTCTCACCTCCATCAGGACTGAAAGACAGATGAAGAGTGTAGCTATGCTGCCATATAACACAGCTTCCTGACCTGGTTCTTGGTTCCCTGATGTTACATGCTTGTGGATGTGTTAGTTCACTTCCCAGATCTCTTCTGGAAGGCATTAATTAGTTCTCTTGGGCTCTGTCTACATTTGTAATTCAGCACACAGGAGTGGAACAGTAGATCAAAGCAAATGGTGCTGAGCATCCTCATCTCTCTCCTACCTGTGTGCTGCCAGCATTGTGAAGGATGTCATGGGCTGCTGCTAATCCGCCCGGAGGGATTCCTGCTGAAGTGTAAGTTTAACCCTCTGTCATCTTGTATGGGGTTATGTTATGGTGTGCTCTGCCTCTGATGTGCCACTAGAAGCAATGGCATGCCAGCATGGCCTCCACTGTTGCCCCAGTAAAATGATGGTCTAGGGTTGCAGGCACGTAACATGGGCTCCATGCAAGAGGTGTGCCTGGCACACGTGGTAGTTTATGAATGTGGCTGGTCAGATATGGGCTACTGTAAAACTGACATGTATTGTAGGTAAGTCTGAGGAGTTATCTTTATAGTCCTGTTTTTAAGGTCCCTGGGTTTTCTGGAATCTGGTGGTTGAAGCAGTCAATCTTTTGCAAGTTTGTCAATCTTATCTGTGGCATATTCTTATTTCCTCGGAGCTGGTTTTTCTCACTTAGCAGGAAATTCTTTGCCCACTCAGGAAGTACAGAATATCTTCCCAGGACAGTATAGGAAACCCACTACAACATATTGTACAGAAAGTTAAAGTCCATTGGTAGTAATTCTTGCTGAAGAAACTCCCTGCTTCTGAGCCAAGCTAATACTGGGTGTGCCACTCCCATAGGCTTCACCAAGAGACATCTCTCCATACTGTCACATTATTGACTATCTGGTTCCTTAGAAACATGGCAATTAACAGCCTCTCACCTGTCCTAAATTGTAACTGCATCATTGCAGAGTTAACAGGGGTTAACTGTCACCTTCTGAGATGGCAGAACTTGAGGCTGATAGGTTGGCTGAGATATAGGGTAGGGACAATATACACATTCACACAGGCACACTCTAATGAGTGCTGCAGACATACAGTGCTTTCAGGAAGAAGCATTTTCAGACATTATATGGCCAGATATCCAGAACATCAGTTTAACTTCTTTCAGACATCACCAGGAAGAAAAAGGCTGGAAGGAGCTCAGGAGAGGAGCTCATAGAGCAGACAGGGGATCCTTCAGGAGCATGCTAGTTTTTAAGAGGACATTTGGACCCTGTAGAAGTTGTGTTGTGCCTGCTATTCACTGGACATTAGCAATAATGAATGTCTTGCTATGAAAGCCAAAGAAAGCGATGATGGGCAGGACAACAGTACAAGCAGTGAGCCCAGCTCTCTGCATGATTAATAGAATGAGCCCCTTCCAGAAAACAGATGGAGTTAAGGAGACCTTTCCAGAGCTTGTGGAATGTGCCCAGTTTAGCATTACACAGAGATGCAGAAAGGCTAAGAATGATGTAGCTTTTGATATTACCTGGGAAATCTCAACAAGAACGTGCTGAGTGATGGAACAAGTGATCTGATCTGTGCATCATTTTCAGGAACAGAACTAAAAGCAAAAGAACCCACCAAGT
This sequence comes from Melopsittacus undulatus, assembly GCF_012275295.1. Taxonomy (NCBI): domain Eukaryota; kingdom Metazoa; phylum Chordata; class Aves; order Psittaciformes; family Psittaculidae; genus Melopsittacus; species Melopsittacus undulatus. The sequence continues at coordinate 118,090,487 of NC_047529.1, forward strand.
CTGTCCTCTTTGTAGAGGAATGGTAGGGAAAGAAAATTATTGGTAAACTACCCTATAAAATGTTCTGTATAAAGAATAAATCGTTCTGTTTCCAGTTAACCAATATAACGACACGGTTATTGTATATATAAATAAATATACCTTGCCTAGACATCAGTGAGGAGCTGGACAAGTAGTTTTGCAAATAGTCCCTGTCTCACATAGCATTTGTAAATGAATTATACTCTGAAGCCAGAGCCCTGCCCAGAAACCTGATTTTCTGCCACAGCCGTTCAACAACAGCTTACTCTGAAGATGTCCCCACTTAGAAGTATGGGAACATTCTTGAGCTGTTTTAATCTGGTCTTTGTTCAATGACACTGAGACAATTCCCCAGAGATCTCCATGGAAATGAAGTACCTCACTTTCCCCCCTTTTCAATATCTGTTTTGTTTTATTACTATGACAGAGGCCACCAGCAAGATGAAATCAATGATTCTTCTCTAGTGACAATACTGATAGACCTCGTGTTCAAAGCTCTCTTTCAGTGTGTAGCACACACACTCTGGGGCCAAAGCACACCCATCCCAGCCTCCTCCGGGCTGAACCACAAATTCTCTTGCTTCTCCATTCCTCCTTGAGCATGAAACACGTTATCAAAACCAAAATCCTGTAATCCTGACCACCAGGTGAAATGCTGGGTTTATTATCATGTTTCTCTGGCACATGGTATTGAACAACTGTTTCTATGCTTTTTAGGAGACTCCTTAGTCTTAGATGATTTTAAAATACAGATATATTTGGCTTCATTTTAAAATCATGTTCTCATCTCAGTGTCTCAAACTTCCCTAAATCACTGTAGAGGAAATGTGTTCTCTATGATGCTGTTAATTTGGGTACATGCTGAATGTGGTTTCTAAAATAGCACTGTCGCTTAACTCCTTGAATGCTACTAGGGCATCCCATACAAGTGTCTAGGGCTTGGAAACTTACATCTCTCTTAGCCATTTAGCTGCTGTTACTGGAAAGTTACTGGAAAGGAAAGATCTATTGATATTTATGGCAGTATGATATTCTTCCATGTTTACCAGTAATAATTGCTTTTATTGGTGTTAAACCTTTCAGCCCTGTAGGAACCAGTAGAAAAGACTTCCGAGAGCCACTGTTGTGAGGATGTAATTATTTTCAGTGGGTTTTTTTTGTCCCCCCCTCATCTCTGTTGCCTGGTTTTATTCCCCTCTTCACACATTATCTTCACTCTGTGCGTGTTCTTTTCCTTTGTTCAACCGTGAGGCTCATGAACTATTCCCACCAAAACTGTTCCTAGTTACCTTTCACAAGCAAGTGACAAGCATGAACACAGGACTGTTGGGTGTACTTAAGTATCTTCAGTGGTCCCAAGAAAGGTAAAGACTGACCTCAGTGGTCTTTCCTACTCCTCTGTCTGACTCTGAAGAGCACTTGTGTGACTTGAAGAAGAAGGGCTGTTGAGAGAGGTAGTTCATCATGATATTATAGGCATTTTGGTCCAGCCTTGAAGGATGCCTAGTCACTATCATAGAATCAGCTAAGTTGGAAAAGAACTTTTAAGATCATCAAGTCCAACCTCTACCCCAGCACTGCCGAGTCCACCACTAACCCAATATTATGTGGTTTTTCATCAATAGAGACTGTGATAACAGAAATATTATATGCTAATGAATGTTATTTGAATGAGAGAGGAAAAAAAATGTCTCTCTAGAAATCCTGAAGAAGCCTATGTCATTTTGATGTATTTTAAGGTTTGCTTTGAAAACTGCTGGCCCTCTACACTCTAATTACTTCCACTGAGGAAGTGCACACATTCTGCTGCTCACACTAATTATTGATAAGGAAAAGGCAGGCGAGCTTAATGATGAAATGTTTCATGCATTTATATTTCTTTTACTAAGCCAAGTTCAGCAAAGCTGGCAGCAGTCAGGAAGAGTGCCTTCTGTAATCATCCCCCTCACTGCAAGCTGAAAAGTCTATTTTCTTTCCATTAAAAACAGCAAGGTCATGGCTCATGACTTGTCAAAGTGGGCTTTACATGCCCTTGTACCCAGTGGTAGGCAGACAGGCAAGTGAATAAAGAACAAGAAAATTGCCTCATTTCTTCAACTTCACTACTCACTATGAAGATTGAAGGAACAGATGCTCTTATAAATATGAGGAAAGGGAAGGAAAAACAGCTTGGCTGGATTACGGTCTTGAACCCTAGACACCCAGTTTGTCATTTGAATTCTGATTGCCAGGATTGCCAGCTCTTCTTCAGTCATATAATACTTGGCAGTGAGACAGGAAGGCAGGGAGGAATAAATTCCAGTATATTTCCTGCTTCCTAGATGTCTCTAGCTCTTGAGAAAATGCTATAAAGTTTGGAAATGAGATGGGTTAAACCTTAAAGTAGAAAGGTAAAATTGGAAATGTTAAATACATTTTTGTTTTTACAAAACATGGGTTTTTAAATCAGCTTAGGAATTGGGACTTTTAGTATCTGAAAGTACCAGTATTGACCGTTAAGGGCTACACTCTGAAATTCTTGCAGAAGGCAACCTGTTCCATCTGGGATAATAGACATTATACCAGGTACAACAAAACCTTTGTAAGTATGTGCTTTGTTTAGGAACTGTATTCGCTTAGAACTTCCTGCTGTTGAAATCAGAACTAAATTCCCCTGACTTTACCTGATCTTACTTTAGGTTTACTCCAAGAATAAGCTGGGCCAAAGAGTGAGGCCAGATTTAGGTAATTTCCATCTTGCTGTATGTGAAATCAACGTACCTATAAACATTTAAAAGGCTAGGCATGCTTAATATGTGCAGAGCAGTGGCTGAATGTGTGGAGCTCATCAGGATTTAGAATTCCTTTTAAAAGAAGGCTAAGTTGCCCTCTGGGGAATGGAGCAGTCATTTATGTCTTCTTGAGCTGCAGTGGCAGAATTAGACAACTTTGGTGGGGATTTTGTTATGCTTCAGCATTAACTTTAACCCTTTGGCCACTCTGAGGTCATTTTCATTTAAGACTTTTTATTTTTGCTTGGTAATGTTGGGTGAAAACAGCTTTCTTCTGATGTGTTAGGATTTACTTGGTTTCTGGGGGGGGGATGAGTAGGTCAAGTCTTTCTAATTTGAAGGCTCTGTTTGAAGAATGGCAGAAAAAATAAGCACCTGATACAGAGACACTGCTTCACGGATCTTAACCTTTCAGATTTTATCAGCACTGAAATCAATATTCATGTGGACACTTGGCTGTGATTTGTACAGCATTGAATGCATGGCAGTTTTACCAGTCAACAGCTAACAGTTTTATTCAGTATCTTATTCAAATAGTTTTAAGTATTGTTTGAAGCTCAACTGGGACTATTTTCACCTTGACATCACTTTCTTGACTCTCCTATGTGAACCAGTTTCTAGGGCCTTAGTGCGGTCAAAGTAAGACATCTACTATTTCTCCTCCATTTGTCTTGTTTCTAGAGGGAAATGAGATTGGCTCAATTCAATGGTAGTTGTTGCTAAGCTATTCAAGCAATTGTAGACTTACGCACTATATGTATTTTTGTAGACAGGTTACTGGTTTGGTCCACTCTTCTGTGCAGAGTAATGAGAAGACTAACAAGATATAAGAGGATGCTTTAGGTGCAATGAAGATCTCCATATACCATACATTGCATCAGTGAGATCTGAAGATCAAACAAAGTGGACCATTTCTGGTCAAACTAGAGGGAAGTCAAAGATATTTACTAGATCAATAAAACACCTGAATAATTTTCTTTGCTTCCATTGAAATACTCTTTAGAATAGATAATGAGATCTAACAAGAATTAGAAAGAAGTTGCTTTCAGGAAGCTCAATGGATGTTTTTCAAAATCACATAATATCTGGAAGCTGCAAATTTAGATTGTGGTGAAACAGCCCCATATTGACTTATGTGGAATCATTAGCCAAGACTGGACTATAAACATGTTGTGTTATAGTGTGATGGGTTTATAGGGAGTTATAATACCAAAATGCACTGCTAAACCTAAACATATTGTGTTACATTGACAGTGCAAAGAAAGAGCAGACCACAGAGAGCCAGATAGAAAACAGTATAGCATTATGAAAGTAATATGGCATTATCATTAAAAAAGGTTGTCCAGTGAATCGAGCTCAAACTGTTTTAAAGGCATAAATATTAAGGCAAATAGAAAAAATCTAGCATTTAAGGGTAACAGACCAAGAAGCAATAAGCAGCATGAGCTGATGGTGGAGGAAAAATCATGTCAGGTAAACTTGATTAATATTTTGGAGATTGAATTACAGATGGCTGTAATGGAACATGTGTAATTTGTGTGCTTGTCAGATCCTGCCCCTGTTTATACAGATGAAAATCCCAGCTGACTGTGTTGACATCCATTGAGTTTTTGCTGATTGAACTTAGAGAACAGGGAACACATCCGTCACCTTCACTGAAACATTTTCAGTGTAAATATTCATTCAGACTTATAGCTGTTCATATGAGCAGGGTCAGGCAAAGTTATATGTCATAGAGAAATGATAAATGGATAGATCTGTGGTTCTGGAGGAAGCAGGAAATGAGCTGTGGATAATAACAATGCCAGCTTGTTTTGACTTGAAAATGAGATGGTCTACATGAGAACTGCCTAAAAGATGGTATGTTTACTGAGAGGACATGGTGCACTTAAGGAGCTTGTGCCACATGTTTTATGGTCTGGGATGTGGTATGAGGGTGTGCCAGGAGTGATGGAGAATGCAAACCATGGTGGGGTAATGTCAGAGGACTGCAAAGGATGGATGGAGAAGAACCTGTAACTTCAGTCATCCTGCAGGAGCGGTCATTAGGAGTGCTCTTCCTTCAATGCACTCACTCATTTTGAAGGGCACTGGTTGGAACACCCCACAACAGAGCTGCAGGTTGAGAATGGGAACAGCTCTTGGTCTTGCTTCCAGTATTTCCCTATTCAGCAACAGAGATTCGTCCTGAATCACAGGCTAATCCAAGGCAATTGACTGAATGAACCTGTGCTATGCTCACAGTTCCAAAATGTGCGTAGCTTCCTTTTGCAATGGGAATTAAGATCCCATAGACAATGTCTCAACTGCTGATAAAGTATATACTCAGATTCTGAAGGATATTAAGGTGTGAGGTAGTGACAGAACAGTAATACTGCAGAAACTGATCTGATAGAAGTAGAAACATGAGTAAAAAATGGCAGTTACATAAAAGTTATGTTTTAATGCTAAGAAATATTAGGATTATTTTGAAACTGATTGGATAATGCTGGATTTCAGATTCCCTGTAGCAGCTGTGAAACATGTGAGAGAGCATCAGTGTATAGACACAGGTCTTGGAGTACCATTTTGGCTCATGACTCCCATGCTACTGCCGCTAGGCATGGCATACAGTTCTTTCTGTAAAATGGAAACACAAGTGCTGATAAACTTCACAGTTATTACATTAGTACAAAGGGATAGAATAATTGGAATTTAATACCGTCTAGCAGTATAGGGGTATTTTTAAGTGTACTCAGTGCTGAGTGTGCCATGTACTGAGGAAAAGATAGGCCAGGAGAGTACACAGTTGTTGCCATATAGCTGGAAGGAATGATTTGATTGCTGTATTACTGCTCACCCTGAGCATGTTGCTAATTTGCTGTTTACACACCAGGAGGTAATATGCTTGGTACAAAAGCAATTAAAGTGGCAGGAATCTTTTTCTTGGTCATCTCTGTTCTACTCTAGATGCCTTTTTCTCAGTCATCACCTCAATTTTCACAACATAGCGATTAGAGAAGCAAAGTTTTAACCCAATAACTGTTTAACTTAGATCACTCTGTTTCTCACTGAGTCTTTTGTTTCTTGCTGCTGGGTACTGAGAATACAGACCTGAAATGCCAGCTCTGAGAAGAAGCAAACATATGCTGTGGGTGAAGGCAATGGGAGTGCTAATGAGGCTTTTGTCAGATGACTTTCTCTGCTTATTGTGTAGCTCCTGTTTGCTGGCTTTCTATTATTTAGCCTACAAGCCTCAGAAAACAGATTGTCTCAATCTAAATTTTCACAGTGCCTTGCTGAGCATAGGAGCCTTAAATGAGAGTATTTGCTTTACTGATCACTCAAATATAGCTGGATTTGCTTTCTGTGCAGCTTTTCTTTTCCTTCCTTGTCTCTAGCAATGGCATTTTTTCTGTGCCCAGCACCTGCTTTCAGGACACTGGCTGATGAGCAGGTACAGGAATTGGTGCCTTTGTTCTTCTCTAGCATGGCTCATCCTTTCCTTTGTCCCAGGTGAAGGGCACCATAGCAAAGGTTCTGCTGCCTATCACTGCCATCCTGCCACAAGTCCCTTCAAACTTTGCAGTCTTCCTTTTTCCCCAGGAGAGTAAAAGTTAACGTCTTTTTCAGTGCTAAGGATAGGCAAAGTAGAATTGTTCAGGGAGTTCATGTAGAGCTCAGATGTATGTGGCTTCCTCCAGCTGATGTGGCTGCCGACAGTCTGACTCATTGATCCTCCTTCATTGCTCTACCACAGTTATGTCTTTCATGAATGAGTCCTTAAATATCCTTTGAAAAGAACAGTATGGTTTTGTCATTGTTTGACCATTTGAAGGATAGGAAAATGAGATGATAAATCACAGAAAACATGTCTTTCCAGTCCCTTTTGCTGTAAGAAACTGCCTCTGTGAGCGTAGCTCTGAATAATAACCCTTCCATGAAGTGACAGTAATATCAGCTGAATAAATCAATGTTATGCAGTTTTAATGGAGGTCTAAAATAGATGTGAGAATGAAACAGAACATAAAACGTAGGTATTCTGTGGAACTTTACTTGAGTTGAAATAAAATTCTTTCAGGTGCTGGAATAAAAGTAAACTCTATTTTTCAAGCTGGCTTCAACCATCTCTATCAACTGCACTGTACTGCAGACAGAGAGGTTTTAAAGTCTGACTTCAGCTGATGAGTAAAGGTATTGTCTATCAGCTCTGCGAGGTGAATACTTTCAGCTGGATAGAGCAATCACTACGGAGACCAGATCAGCTGGGGCCAAGTGGTTTTAGGACTTGTTTCCTCACAGCCCTATCCCATTATAAATTAACTTTGCATTGAGTTTATGCTCTTGGTTGTGATCTCTTAATAGTCTGCAGGTTGGAATTGGCAGAGTGTATTTAATCCCTACCCCTAACACATGCCTTGTAAATCAAGAGCAGGTTGGGAGGGAAGGGGAACAGGTATAAAGCTTCTGGCTGCTCCAGTTTTACCTTTGCTAAAACAAGTGTTAGATTGTTTTCTCTTCCTCACTCTGCAGCAATGCTCATTAATTTAGGTTCCCCTGTTTACTGCTCCATCATGGTGGAACTTCAGTTTGTTGTGGTAGCTTCAATACACTGGTGAGTACTCTTTTTTAAGGTGTTTTAATGACCATTAAGCCCTCTGTGCAATGGACTTGGGAATGTTCTGTGAAACCTGGCTTTGTGCCTCTTTGGGTTGATTCTGGTACAATCTTCTGCATGTAGACTTTCTATAGGCTACCTGATGTACTACTGTATACTAGGTAATTGAAGGAACTCATTGTTTCAGCTATATGTGTGTATATAGATGCTTTATTGTTTCTTCTAAGAAATTTTATAAAAGTCATCAGTGTTTTGGGCTTTTATGGTGTTTTTGTTTTTCATTTGGTTTGGGGTTTTTTTGTAAATTTAGTGAATAATTCTGAAGTTGGTTCCCATAGAAGAAAAGGGAAATTAGTTTACTTGGCTGTGAACAAAAGATCCAGTTCCTGTACAGGTGGTTTATGTGGTATTATTACTGTAACTAATCATGTCCCTGGGCTCTCAATTTCTGAAGTGAGCATTTATGTTCCTTTAAGTAGTTGCCATGGAAATCCTCAGCATGAACCTCATCAGTGAAGGCCTTATGGCAGATAACTTACGTCTATTATTTCTCTAAACACATTGGGCACTACAGGGAAAGGGGTTGTGTGAGCCTTTACAATGCATGCTCAAGAACTGCTACTTGTTCTAGCATGTGTTTCCTAACCTTGATTCTTCAAATCAGGTAAATGGATGTCAGATCCTATTACTGTGCATTTATGTGAGAAAGCAATACAATGAATTACAGAAATACCTTTTAGATTCCAATCCCCTAAAGTATTTTCAGATGAAAACCTGTTCGGTTTTTAAAGACTTCTTTATGCTGAGCTTTTAGGCATACAAATGTGGGAGAATTACAGGCAATTGAATGTGTTCCATTGCTGTGCTGCAGAGCAGATGTAATCTTGGCAAGGGCAGGATCAAATGGGAAAAGTGGAAGAACAGGAATAGCCTTTCAGTTGGTAACTCTTCTTTGCTTAGATGATTAATAGGCTTATTTTAGATAATGCTTTGGACTAGACTTAATTGTTAGTTGAATTCCAAAATGAGAAAGAAGTTGGTTAACTGACTTCTTGGAGACGTTGTCATTGCTCTCGAGTGTTGTCTTCTCCATGTATCTGGATGTTAACATTGATATCTGGAAGCTGTTCCTTTGCAACAGAATGCAGCTAATAATTTCTGAGTTCTTTCTATTCTTCTAAAGACTAACTCAGCTGTAATAAGGGGGTTAAAGTACCAAATGCTTTATTCATACATCTTGAATATGATGCACTATTAGACTGAAGTTATAAACTGCAGATTAGATGTGTCATATTAGAGTGTGCCATTTGGTAAGCAACCTTCATGTGCTGATGCAGTTTTACCATTGTGTCAGGCTTTAGCTATAATGTCTCTATAGACAGAAAGCCAAATTGTCCTCTGTTGCAGTGCTGTGAGCCCAGGATAATTCCATTAACTACATACTTACACAAATACAGCCGAGAATAGCATTTTTCCCAGTACAGGCATATGAGGAAATTGATAAAATGGGTTCAGAATGTTACAAAATAAATATGGAAAATAGCAGTTTAATGACAAAACACGTGGCCTGTATAAAATAAGCCATAGCATGGGTTTTCATAATATTTTCTCCTGTTTCTATGTATCTTGTTTTTAACCAAGACAAATATTAGTTCCTTTCACAAAGAGGATTTTGTTAGCCCTGAAGGGTAAGGAACTTGCAGATGACTGTTCTTATGATCATACAAACCATTTATCTCTGTACAGCTCCCACTGCACTGATTTGGCTGTCCTGGAAATAGCAGCTGTGCCTGACTTGGTGCCAATTGCAGCAAAGGCCAGTCTCAAATACAGGTGGAAAAGGCACTTGTGGTGGGTTAAAGCACTCAGATGAGCAAGGACAGGAAAGAAGTTTGCCACCCAGCAGCCCCCTCCATAGTAGATAGAAGGAGTACTTCATTCTTCTGAATTTTCAGTATGTTTCTCTCCATTCACTATGTTCCCTTTTAAAACTAAGTCTGTTTAGCTTCCCCTGCCAGACACTCTGGCACGGTTCCTCAGGCACTTAAATACCGCTGTGGATTTGGGCTTCCGAGCCTACATCTTATTTCCCGCTGAGGGGGAGGAAGCTTTGCAAGTAGAGTTAATTTTGCTATAGATGAAATTAATGCCATGAAACCTTTCTATTAGATTATAGCTGATGATAAAGTAACAACATTTGGGCATCCATGAGGAATGCCTGTGAGCTGCATGGCCGCGCTGCCTGAGATGCTGTGAAAGGGCTGGGTTAGGTGGAGCATTTAGTGTAGCTGCCTTCCAGTGAAGCCCAGGATAGTGCTTCCCTCTTATATGATCTGCTTTTTCTGTCCTCCAGCAGTGTGCATGGAGTGAATCCAACCCGCAGAGAGCACAGATGTAGCTGCTTCGTAAAGGCTTCTGAAACATCCTGTGTCTGACATAAATACAAATGACCTTTTGTTTCCATCTCTCTTACTGCCAATAACAGGCTAGTCATGTTACAAAACGCCAAGCACACCCGGTATGCTTGGCACAAACTTCTCCAGTATGGGCAAGATGCAACTAATTACTGCATAAAAATACCCACAAGTTATATATATATAGGTGCGTTTGTGCGTAGCTACATGTTTGTGTGTGTGTATAGACAACATAAATAAACTAAGCAACTATGCATAGGGGTGTTTGGGGGGATGCAGAGCAACATAAGCATTATTGTAGTGTAGCAGCCTGGTTTTGTTAACATGGTGGCATGAATCAAGGCAGCTGCATCTAAAATGGCAAAGATGGAAGTAGTGGCAAATTGCTTTACGTGACGAATTGGGTGTGAATTTTCTAGCTTATATCCAAAAGATGGAAGAAATAGATTTAGATAGCTAAAGGTTGTTGTCCACATTGGAAATAGAACCCAGAGTTGGTGGATTTTGATTTTGAACATGAAATCTGATGGGATAAGGCAATCTGATTCCTGTGCTGGCTAAAAGTTTCTTGTCTTGGTTCAAAAGTAATCTGGTAGGTTTTGGTGGATGAAATATTGCAATGATTTCTTGTCATTCTGCAGAGCTTTTACTCGGTTCCATCCAGTGCTTACCATTCCCAGCAGAATACTGTCTGAGAAGAGGGCTTGCCCATTGATTGTTTTGTTGTCACATATGTCAAGGTGCTATAGACAGCTCAAATCACAAATGTGCTCAGGCAAGTGATTGCCACTGGAAGAATGGCTTTGGGATGATACATGCTTTCTGTCAGCACTTCTGTTTTTGTAGAGTAATATATTCTGTGACTGTATTTGGTGAGTAGCTATTATCCTCTAGCTCACGAGCAATGCTGTTGTGCTTCCTGCATGGCTCAGTTGCTCTTGCTGCAGTACTGTGGAGCTGTACCAAAGCAGGAGGAAATGCCTCTAACAACAGGTGATGTTCCTGCAGGACAGCAAAGATGTGTTTGTTTTCCTTGAGGAGTTGTTCCTGGGGCTTCTGTTCCTTGCAGGATTGGTCTTCTGGAAGTATTGGGTCAAAATCAGGTTCTATGTCTCCGGATGTGATTTGCAAGAAGAGAATGAGCTTTGCTTCATTCTTGGAAAAGTATGGTCCCTGTGGCTCAGGGTAAGTGGCTCCTTGAGAGCACAGTGTGCAGGGTGTTGTATAAATGACCCTGGAGGCATTTCCCTATGGTTCATCCATGGACAGCCCTGTGCTGTGTGTGCAGTTCATTGCTTAGCCTAGCAGTTATTGTGGAGTCCATCTGCAGGTGGCCAAATGTGTCTTCTGCACGTTGTCCAGATGCTGCCCTGGGGCTCTCAGAGGAAGAGCAAGATACCAGAAAGCTAGGTAAGGTGCAACGACTGCATTTCAGGATCAAACCCCACTGGTATTTGCAAATGATATGGTGAAGCTTCCCAGATTCAGTTGTACATTGTCATGTGTTTAGCTGCTTTTCTCAATTGCATCATCAAATATATTTTCAAACCATAAAGCGTACAGTTTGAGATTATGGGAAACACAATATAGAGGGGTTTAGGTCTGCTGTGAGTGAAGCGCAAGCTTCATCACCTACATGCTTTAGCATTGCCTTCTAAGCAAACTAGTTCCCTTCAAGGGGAAAAACATTAAAACAGCTGTAAATAATTTTGCTCTAGTTTTTCTCTGATGTAGTAAAGATGTACCCAAACTCCTTGCTGAGCTGCAAATGTGCTTACGCTTAGAGTACTTTGTCATAGCCATGGTACCTTTCTCAGAGGCTTATAAGGTTATATAGAGTTTTAGAACACAATAATTTTTCTCCAACTTCAGTGTATTTTATCTCCCAAACCAGGGACATAGTTTTTCATTTAGCTCTTCAGTGCCCATGTGCATGCACCTATTTATCAACTCTGAAGAATACAAAGCAGTGTTAAAATCTTCCAGCATGTGGTTGTGATGCAACTTACAATGAATTACTAGACCAAAGATCTTGGAGATGTATTTAACCTAGAGCAACAGCAACTTAGAACTGTTCTGCCATTTATATTACCTTAAAAGGGGGACTTTTTGTGCACTTCCACACTTTCTGTACAGTCACTGAAAATGGTGCTGACTGGATACAGCGTAAAATCTTCCTGTACCAGATAGTGCTAGGACCTGAAGGTCAGGCATTTACTCTGAGTGGCAGGACAGATATTAACTTCCATCTCTTCATTATTCCTTTAAAATCAACAGTTTTTCTTCGGCTCTAACCAGCTGTTATTCTGCTTACTTGGATGTTGAAGAGTAGCTCTACAAGTCCTTGTGTATTCAGTCTGAAATGGGGCAGGAGGTGATGACCTTCATTAGCGTGAAGTGTCCATTCAAGTGCACTCTGGATTATTAACTCAAAAGATAGCCCAAAACCCTTAACTCTCTGCATTATGAGCACGAGCTGGTTCTGTAGGAGTTTGTTAAATAACTTCAGTAGTTTTGCTTCTTTTACTCACAGGCAGTGATGGTGGGAGGGTTGCTTTCTGTGCATCTGTTCTACAAAATAAGTGTGGCTGGAGAGCTGAAACTGGAGTACAATGGATACTTTAAACAACAGAATTAAAGCATTTATTATCTTCATGCCACAAGATACAATTGGTTTCCAGGTGTAAAGGCTGTGTGGGGCCGAGGGAAGCATTGACTGCAACACACCTTATTCTACCAGTTTACTGATCCGCCTAGCCTAGTTCTCTGCCTCTGGTAGATTTTGTTACTTCAAAGGAGCAAGCAAGATCTAAAAATACAGCAAACATGGAGGAAGAAGAGTTCCTCTCTTGACTTTTGCAAGCTGTCAATTTATGCACTGCAAGATGAATGTAGTTGGCGTTAGATCATTGTCTTGTCTTAACTGTTCCGCGGGGGCTTCTTTTTTGTTTGGTTGTTACTTCTTTATAAATTGGACAATCTTGACCTCTTCTGTTGATCTCTGGTATGTTCACTACATGATCTGTGAGAGTCATTGTTTTCCTTGTAGTGTTCTCAGACCCACAAACACGCGTGTTTTGCATGAAGTTGGTTTGTGTAGGCCTTGTTTCAGTATTAGAGAAGCAGCTGGTGAAGGCTTAGGCTTTATTTACTGTAGCAGGATTATTTCTTTCTTCAGTGTTATGATTCCTTCAAGCAGTACTGGTTGTTTTGAACCAGCGCTGATGTATAATGTATCGATGCCAATCAACATAGTCTTGTTATGGTCTCATAATTTGACAGTTAATAAGGAGAAATATAGTGAGATGCTATCAATTCATTTCCGTCATACATGCAGGTCAGCATAGCTCAAAATAAGAGCATAAGTGCCTTGTCAGGTCAGAACAGTCAGCCCAGTGGCAATAGGAGACATTAACTACTTTAAATATTTTTTTATCTATATTTCTAACTTGCATGAATGGAAAGAATGACTGTAGGATCTAAGTTACTTGCTCAATTTGTAGTACTATCATATATCATATATATAATATATACATACATCGCTTATTATATGGTTTAAATGCTATAATAATAGGAAACAACATGTATCAGTAGATAAAGAGGACTGATTTATATTTCTCTGTACAAAATTTACCAGTTCTCTCATTAGGATTAAACACATTAAAGGCACTGAACAGCCACAGTCTATCCTGATACTTTACTCAACCATCAGGATTGGGCCACATCACCTTTTCCCATTTGAAGTGAAGGGGAAAGCTCCTGCTGACTTCCAGGTTAGGTGACATTTAGGCTTGGAATACCTCTCTGCAGACACCCATAAGTAGACTCAAGCTCTTTTTGTGTGTCTTTCTGAGCTTTCCAAGCCAGCTCCAGTTTGTGATTCTGGATAATCCTCCATGTGTTTGAAGGTAATAATTAGTTTCTGAAATATGGTGTATGTATGTATGGCTTTTGGTATGTGTAGGTTTTATGGCAATGCTGCTTAGCATATATATTTGTATAAAGGCTTTACTTTTGAGTCTTGGCAAATCAGTGAGCAACAGATGGACTGTCTGTGCAATACTGTACTAATGAGGTTAGCATAATCTGCCAAAATATAGTAAGTTTATTAAGTACAAAGTGACACAGTATCTCTATAATTCTGATAGAAAATGAGTGCCCAAATTGAGGTATAGGTGTGCTTTGTATAGAAGGAGCTGTAAAGAAGATGCCTTGTATATGCATAGGATATGGTTTTGTGATGGTGTGCTGTCATGGACATGCATGAACGAGCACATTGTCAACAGGAGTACATTAGGGAATGTTGCAGATGACATAACATACCTAACTAAGCTTTTGCCACTAACCTAAGCCTGAAATTCATCTTCATGAGCAAGATTGGCAGTGAAGTCCCCACACCGTGATACCAACAACCCTGGTGCCAGATTATCTACTGAGGTAACCACACATAGACAGAAACAGCTCCTAATAGCTGAAAGGAACCAGGAACCAAACTCGCATCTGGCCAGCTTCCTCATAAGCAGGGGTACATCTCATTTAAAGGTACCATTGTTGGGGCAGTTGTAGGTTTCTGAACCACAGTGGTTAAGCACACTGGGAGAAGTAAAAAGCATGTTCTCTCTGTGCTCCATTTGTGCTCTGGTCTGGTTCTTGCTCTGATTTGAGGCACCTAGCATAGGAAGTGGGTAGAATTCATGTGTGCAAGCACAGGTTGTCATAAAAGGACTTCATCATAAATATCGTTTGAGTGGGGCCTTAATTGTAAATCCTGGGAGGTATCTAATCCAGAGGTACCTTCATTATTCTTTCTGCTTCTGGGTGGGTGAAAGCTGTTGATTATTCTGGACATTGTTCTACGTGTTCCTGTTGTTTATGCACTTACAATTTGGTGTGAAATACAGAAATGTTTCTGTGGCTACCCTCTGACTGGTGGATGGAAAATGTAACATCCTGGTACCCTAAATTCCTCAATGACAGCTGTTTGCTCAAGGAGAAAGCAGTTCTGCACACATGCCAAAACCAAGGATAACCAGGTAAATTAGCTCCTTTTTCAAAAGGAATGTTGTGGCTCCTTTTCATATGTGACACCCCAATAGCCTTAAGGACTAGGCTCACTTTCTCAAATTAGGTTCCTTATTGTTAGGAGGATGTAGCAAAGTCCTGCTGTATGCTTTACTAGGAAATCCACTGAGCTTACATGTAATGTACAGATTAAAGCCAGGCCACCTGAATCTTTCCCATCAGAAGAATGAAAGCTTGAACATAACATCCCAATTTAATAAGCTTTGCAGGTGATAGGTATATTTTCTGAACTTCATTTGTTTTCTGCTCCCTTCTTCCCAAACACACTTCTTGGGCTACTTTGACTTGAGATTTCTGCTGCACAGGAATGCTCATGACCTCCACAGGTGCTCCTGTGTTAGTTATATTGCAGTGCTATGTTCTTCATAATGCAGAGGCAGCAGCCAGAGTGGGATGTGTGGCATGTCACTGTGGTTGATATTGTGTTGCTGGAGTAGGTAAACTGATGTTACCTGAAGTCAGTGTAGCAGTGGTTTAAGTCATGCTTGATGTTGCTGCAGGTACCACTTCCCCCTTCACTAATGCACCTTTCTCTCATTCACAAAGTGCTGAGATCTTCTATCAGCATTTTGGTTTTTATAGGCCCTTTTAGCCAAATAGCTCAGCAAATCTGCAAGCTACAGCCCACTAAAGCTCCCCCACTGTGGGCTGGGTAACTAATGTTATAACCAACTTATTAGAAATGACAAGACTGAGACAAAGAAGTGAAGACTGTTACTTAAGCAAGCATAAAAGCATGGGTCCTGTCTCCTACCTCTTATGGCAGAGACTTGCATTTGAAAAGCCTTTTGCTTATTCTAGATAGTATCCTATACATTATTATATTAGTAATCCTGCTACTTGGATCTGTCTTCATTTCCTGTCAGGTAAGAATTATTGTTCTGTTTGGTTTTTTAAACAAAACTATTGATTGTAGATTTTTCTGACAAACTATGGGGTGAAAGGGGGAAGTTTTAGCTGGATACAGCACTTGACTCCAATAATTCAGTGTAATCATTGGCTTAGACTAATCACCTTTCCAGGTATTCTGACTAACAGATCATTAAGCAAAGCCAAGTAGGTTAAAACTGAGTTATCATCCAGGCCAGCTGACACAGGAGCTAGGAATAAGGCTGCTTGCGCTTTGCATCCTGAGCAATGCAGAGAGCAACACATTCTTCTGTTCTTTTCCAGGAGTACCTAGAAAAATAGAGAGATGATCCAGTGTGTATGGGGGGAACCGCACACTCAAACCAATAACTACAACATTGGTGCTGCTGAAAAGTAAGGGAAAATGAACAAGTTCTGTTCTGAATATACTTGTTCTCTTTGCGTATTGGCCTGTCTTGTGATATTGAAAGAAATTGGTCTGCACCATCACTAAGCCAAACATTATGATGTGGTGAGGAAGAATGTGTAGCTGCTTATAGATGAACCAAGCAGAAAGGTATCTGTTCTGATCGTGGTGACAGGAGGATCAGAACAGAATCACCTCAGTGCAGGTATTATATTAACAAAATCAGTATCCACAAATTCAGTAGTATTTGCCTTGTGGTCATCTCTCTCATATTAGCTGTTTCCAATGGCCAGACATCAGTCAGGGTGCAAGTGATGCGTTCAAAAGGTGCCTGCTGCCAAGATCTGTTAAACGCCTTAATGCTGGCATATCTCTGCATGTGCATCATGCCATGACTTTGAAAACACATGTTCATCTGTTGGACTGGAGGACTGGGGATTAATTTAAGTGCTTTCACAGAAGTGATGGAAGTAATAGTGAAGGGTGGAGGTGACTACATGTTGGAATCGGAGGTGCAGTTTCAGCTCTTTCAGCAGATGTTTTCAGTGCTGTGCAAAAGGTGCAAACTGCTACTACCTATGAGGCTTTTCCTGTAGGAAAGAAGGCCATTTTTGTCATCTGCCTATAATCTCCTGCATTGCATTACCAGTGAGTATACATCATCCTTCATCCTCTTGGTGGGCACTTTATAACTCATGCCACTCATCACGAGAGTTGGCAAGTTCTATCCCTTTCCATTTCCCCTGGAAACTAAGTTTTTTTCCTTTTCATATACCCTGTGTGTCATGATTATGGAACAGCCATATGCATCCTGCTCCAGGAAGAGAGCTGGGTTCTCAGTCTGAACCCCAAATCTTGCTGCACTGAGGTTGATTAAGCCTGGCCTGAAGCTTAGGGTGTCTGCTGTGATTGCCAGTGGGTGAACTTGTGCAGTCTACCTCTATGAATGGTCTTTTGCATGCTGCTTTTTCTTGGTAGTGCATATCTTTTATTTTCCCAAGTTTTAATGCTAAGAGGTGAATAGAATGAACATCTAGCTTTGTTTCCTCCTGAAGAAGCTTCTGCCCTGAGGAATAATGGAGGCTGTTGCAAATCCACAGCTTTCACAGGCACTGTGTTTCTGCACTAGCTGATGTGCAGCCTGGTGTGGACCAAATACACATTTTGTTGGAGGATGAGAAATCATGCATTGAACCACTTCATCTCTACTCACATAGTCTGGGCACGGACAAGCAGGCTGTCACCTGCAGAGAGAGTTAGAGCTTTACCATCCATGGTAACAGTTGATGTGCCCTCCTGAAGGGAAAGAACAGATAGTCAGCTTTTAATTCCCCATGTCCTGTGACTAGCAGAAAGAAGATGCTGCAGGAAAGTAAACCTTTTCCACTGAAAGAGCAATTTAAATCTGCTCTGTTTCATGAGGCCTTGCTAAATATTCAGCTGCTCCTCCCTGTCTGACGCTATTAGCATCAATAAAAACATGGTTCATTGTTCCCCATCATAACACAGCAACCCGCTGCCTGACTCTTGGGGTTACAATGCTACCAGTCTAACCTAGCAGCTCTGGAAATAATAACCTCTTCCTATCTCAGGCTCCTCTTCTAGTTTTGTGATTCCTAATGTCTTGTTAAGTCTTGGGAAGCAGTTCACAAATCAGCAGGGAGCTGACAGAAACACTCATAGGAGCCCATCCACACTGGAATGGATTCATCATTGTCTTGTCAAGGAGAGGAGCCAGGCTCTTGCCACCAACAAGGTCTCAATTGCACAGATGCTGTCTGCTGCTGTGTAAACAAATGGCTTTCAATACTTTTATGTCTTTAATCAGGATTTGATGGTCCCTGTGAATTTCAACAGAGCAGGAGCTAACAGAAATCTCCTCCCAGCTCCCCACCGGGTCTAGGCTGGCTGTGAATGAGAGCTAGCTCTTGTCTGTTTTCCCCTCGGGCTGCAAATCCTTCCTAGAAGCCAGCTGAACAAAAGACATCTGGATCACCTCCCACTGTGCTTCAGTATAAACAAGTTCTCAGAGTTTTTAATTGGTGTATTCTACCTGCTTTCACTTCAATATGAGGACAAATGCTATAATGGAGAAGTAATAGATGATGCTTTATTATCACTTGGAGGCATTCTGATATATTTACAGGATATACCCAGTGGAGGGTGTATTAAAATCCCCACCAAGACGTGATGGAGGATGCCAGTATCTGTGTCTTCCATGTAGAAGACGAGGAAGCAGACTGTTGTTATGGTGGCAATAGTTTACAGTTATTCTTCATGACAGCTTAAAGCTGAAGGGTGGTGCCTGCTGATGACCTTTCCTAAGAGAAGGTAATCATCTTAATTTCTGTTGCTGGTGCTAGAAGTCTTTACTACTGTTCAGTCTGAACTGAAATGTGAACCTGTTCAGTAACAAATGTGAATTGCCACGTACCAGCTGCCATATCCAGATATCAGAGTTCTTTTTGCTTTTCTCAGTTGTTCCTGGTCCATAAGCTATAACCTTGAAAGGAAATAGGGAACAAAAGTAATGGATCCATCCCAGTGGCCGGAGTGTACATATTCATCTTCCAACAGGATTTAAAACATTCTATTTTTACAGAAAAATATTCATAGAAGATGACATTATTTTTACAGACATTAAAATTCACATTATGTTTGGTACTCTCATATTGATTCCTACTGATAAAAAGGGAACTGATCACACCTGCCACTCCTTATGCTCCTCTGCATCCTCACTTATCTATTCCTTCTGCCTCCTCCCACTCTCAGCTTTGCATCTCTATCCTTCCTGCTTCTGTTCTTGGAACAGGCACTTCCTCCTCATGAACTCTGCACCCTGTTGAGAGCCTGTTGAAGTAGAAAAGCTTCTTCTCTAAGCATTAACCGAGCTGCAGACCGGACCTTATTGTTCTCATTATCTGCCCATTCTGTGTTCTTCCTGACAGTCCCACACTGTCACTATGCTGTCAAATGTATTGCAGTCTTCAGAGTGTGAGTCCAAATAACCCAGGGAAGGAACATGTTTTGCAAACTATTGTGCGTACAGCACAGATATTAAATGATGACAGCTTAATTTACTACCAGGCTAGACTGTGTTTGGCTGAAGTGAAGTGACATCGAGAAGTGCAATGCTTATCAGGCTCTCTGCTGTCCGGTTTTCCTTATTTCTGCTTCATGTAGGTTGAGGGGGAGGAAAAGTGTAATGACACCCCCAGCTTAGACTTGGTTCAGTTATGCTGTTCAAACACACAGGGAAGCCGAGCACACTCGAGTAGTGTTTGCATCATGCTGGTATTTCTGATTTGGTAACTATGGAGGGGTGGAATGAGCAAGGCGTTTCAATCCCAAAGGAAATGAATGGAAATAGGGTTCAGGTTAATTCTGTGAATGGAACTGAGTTAGGAAGCCTCTGCCCTAAGCTAGTCAAATGTGTGGATGAAGACAGGTGCTTCCAAAGGGCAGGGCAGGTTAAGACCTGTCTCAGGGTGCATGACTTCCTCTACTGACTGCATGTTGTTCCTAGGCCTGGATTCACTCAGTCTGGACAACAGGCACCTACTATTTATCTTAACAAATACCCCTCTCTTTCAGAGAAATTAGAGACTCCTACCTCTGTTTCAAAGTTATCTCCAAACATGCTCAAGGATTTCTTCTGCTGTATTTCACCACGATGATCATTCAACCAGCCTCGGAAGGAAAATGGCTCCATGACAGAGGTGAAGTTTAGAGGGAAAGGTGTTTCTTTCAGGATCTCATCTGTAAGGAAGGTGGAAGGTGATCACTGATGCTTGCTTCCCTTGATCTTTGCAAACATTTTACTACTGCTTACAGCTTGAAGGGTTCCATTTCCAGATACTATCTAATCAAAAGTCAGTTGTATCAGTAAAGAGTGCTATGGTCAGGACCTAAGGTTGTAAGATGCACGTATTATGTGTGTATCTTCATGGAGTTGCTTCTTCCAAGATGTTGTCAGAACTACTGTGCAATAGACTACATAGCTCTTCCTGGCACAGTCTGAATTTCAGGCCAGCTTTTGTGCAGATAAAATCTGGGCACTTTGCTAAGTGACCCCTTCTATATATCCCCATATAAGTGGAATTAGGCCCATAGAACCAGCTAACTCTGTATCTTTTACATGGTTAGTACTGGCTCTTATGTTGTTTCTCCTTTCTGTGTTTTTTAACACACTGACCACAGTGAAGCAAACAGGTTATCACAACCTTACATTTCATAAGATGCCTTTTCTGTGCTGTTGCTGGAGTTGCAGCTGGATTTCATTTCCAGTAATTCTCCTTCATAACTGGTTTGATTTTAAACAGCTGGACTGCTGCATGCACTTCCAGTGCAGCTGGCAACATGCAAGAATTGTGATGTGTGCTACTGGTAGACGAAGTTAGCTTTAGTTATTTACCAGCTCACAGTGAAGCGCGGAGGCAGCGCAATTGTGGTCCCAAGTAGTTCATTCTGAGATGCCATAAGGGAGCACCCTTGGCCTTATTTCAAGTAATAAGGCCAACTAGGTGCTGGAAAAACTCACTTAGATGGCTGTCTCTGAAGTGTGTTGAGGTAATGAACTCTCACAAATCTGTCTCTGTACTAGTAAGAGTAGGTTTTTTTACAGTATTCACTATGCAGTGTTCTTCTGGTTCTTTCCTTGAGTTTTCTTCCACTGCTCTGCAGTGTTCCAAATGTATCATTTCAGTTTTCCATAGAAGGCCATTTTGTATGCAATATATATTCACTTTTTGAACAACATGAGAGGTGGTCAGTGCCTCCAAGGGATAGCAGCTACTGCTGTTCAATAGATCAGAATAAGCACTGGCTGGCTACATCCATGTCCAGGCAATCTGGATGGAATGGACCCTTGTGTTATAGAAACAGGTTTTTGTTATTCAGATTTCTTCTCTCTTCTATTAAATGGAAGTAGTCAACCTGTTTCTGCAAATGATTTGTCTTGGCAATGCCTCCTTCAGGACAAACTGAAAGCAATCTGAAGAAATCTGCAGCAAAAGAATAACTTTTTTGTTTGAAAGCTTTTTTTCTGCAAGTTTTTTGTTTTAAAGAAAGCTTCCTCCTTTTCCATTATTTCACACCAATATTAACACACTTTTATTAGAAGCAAACTCCCCCAGAGAAATGAAGAAGGGCTGGAAGGAAAATGAAAATCTTTACATTAGATTTATTCTAATCTGGGTTTTGAAATATTAACAGGATCCAGTCTGAACATTCTGTACTTCATAATTTGATAATACTACAAAGCAGTTTTAAGGTCACTGATGATTTATGTTCACATTGCAATATGTTTGTCAGGTTTTATTTTTTCTTACTTTTTACAGGTTTATCACATTTGTTTTGGATGTAATTAGGAATCTTATGCACTTAGTCCTTAAGTTAGGGATATGCTCAACTACAGCTTGATTGGAACATTGTTCTTTGGCTAGGGTCAACACATTAAAGGCCTAAAATATTATGACATATAGTCACACACAGCAGAGGAGAAGAAAACATAAAGACATTTCATCAGGAGGTGCTCAGTGAATTAGTATCCCAATAGATTATATTTTTCATTAATAGTAGCAATCTTTACCTCTGAAGTAATATAAAGACAATAGAGTTTGGGGTTTTTTGGTAACAGAATGAACAGTTTACTCCTGAATTCAGAAAAGCCTTTTGGAATATGAAAAATTACCCTTAGTAGGGCTTCCTCCTAAAATGCATGCCCTGGGTGAGATAGTTACCCTGTAGGGCAAGAGAGAGATACCAAAATGCCATGAGTATCCTGCTCAGCTCAAGGGGATGCATCTCCACAGGTCAAGAATTGCAGCATCATGCTATTTGGATATCGTTGCATATATTTCTGCCTAGCCTGTACATTAGCTTTGAACAGTATCTCAGGTTATGTACAGCTGATGTGTTTCCAGAGTTCGTATGTATTAGTAATACTGTGAGACAACACGTTTAATGATGGTAAAGGTAAAAATAGGCCAGCACAGTGCAAGAAGACAGCAGTTCTAAGCTAGCAAGCTGAAAGTCTTGCGTATATCAGTAAGTGGAACATCAAATCTAGTATTTTCCTACATGTTCAGGAGATCCGATTAAATAGTTCAATAGCAAAATCCATTTTTTGTAGATCATTACTATTAAATATTCATATCACAGCAATCCATTCTTTGTGGGGTTTACAGCTCTTCAGCTTTCAATTAGAGTGTGATGCTATCATGTTGTGCTCAAGAAGACGTGTTTACGGAATGAATTTGTAAATAATTCAAAAAAGGAAATGACAGGTCTTAGAGGAATTTGATTTCAGTGAATAGAGACTGTTCTGAGGCTAAGAATATGAAGCTGTGCAAAACTGGAGTGAACACCTTGCAGGGAAGCAGCCAGTGAACATACAGGTAATTACTGCCTCACCAGATGTTATCTAAGGAAGAGTTTGAACTTGCTGGGAGTACTGTACTTCTGATAGTAACAAAGAGGACTGCCACTGGCCTACAAGGTATATGAGGGTGTATTTGCTTACCCCAACAAGGTATATGAGGGTGTATTTGCTTACCCCAACAAGGTATATGAGGGTGTATTTGCTTACCCCAAACTTGCATGGGACATGGAAGCTCCCTCTTCCCTACCCCTGTGATGTGCCTAAGCTCTCATGTCAAGAAATGAGACCATGTCATTCTCCTAGAGTGTTATTTCTTGAGACCTACTGTCTCCAAGCTCTTCCCGTAGCTCTTTTACAAATCTTGTTTCTTCAAGATTTATTGCAAAGGAAGAGAGCAATAGAGCATGGGAAATACAATATACTGAAATAATGTCACACTGATCACATGTCACCCTTATGAAATGCTGTTTTTACAGTGACATGCCATCTTTCACTTACAGGCAGCACATTCTAGGTGGAAGAATCTTTAAATCACCTTATTTGTTCTTACTAATGATGAAAGCCCTTCCATTCTAAGTCACCGTGCTGCCTCAGAAAAAGCCTGTCCTCGCATGCTGCAACCCCATCTCCATGGAAGGATGTGAAAGAGTCCCTTAGGAATGGTGCCTTCCTCTGCCAAAGCAGAAGACATCCTTCTCTAAAGTGAGTAGTTAGATCCTCTTTGCCTTTTTATCCTTTTAACTGAGTGTAAAATGGCCCAGACTGGGGATAAAGACCTCACAAGTTATTTTAGCATTATGTATTCATTTATTTATTTCTGCTTTTTAATCATCCCTTCTATCTCTTAAAGAATACTGTATCATAATGAACAGTTCTGATGTGACAGTTTTGCAGCAGTTCACATTCAATTGCCAATGCCACAGTAATACACACCTGGAGGTGTTTCTCTCATATGTGCCTACCTAATTCCTATGAAAAGTCTGCCTTATTGTCCACATTAACGGAAATGTCAGTGAGACCGGTAGGACTTTAATACCTCTCCAAATAAAACCTGTGGACTGAGGGACATCATTTCAGGTTTGAAGAAACAACTAGTTAGCTTGTTCCATATAACAGTCTAGTGTGAAAGCACTGATGGTGACCAATTACTTTGGGGATGGTTGGTTCATTTCACTGATGTTGAGTATAGATGCAGAAACATTTAGCTGGAAATGCAGCCCTCACTTGGTGTAATCATACATTTCCCTGTGTAATTGTGTTTGTTTTTGTAGCATGCCCTGAGAATTGGCATGACTGGTAATTTATGACTTGTCCCTGGTAATTATTGCTGGGCACGTTTCTCTGTGTCATTAAATCTATGCTGGGAAAAAGAAAAAGAGCAATATTTCTTTTTGTAATTGAAACAAAGAAGTTTGAGGGAAGGTTTGAAAAATGCTTTTGCAATAAAGAAATACAGCCTCTTGAGAAGGAGATCTCACCAGCCAGAGGGAAGGCAATAAATTACAACAACAGCATTGCAAGACATAGGCCATAATTCTGTTCCAAGGCTTTTCATATCTGGCTAGGTTATTGTAATTAAGAATGATAAATGCTGACCGTATTCCAATCCTAACATCAGGAGTCTTAACTTTTGCTTCTGAATCTGTCTTTTATATAACTGTAGGCACTTCATTAATTATCTGTGCATAACTTTGCTTCCATAGGAGAGGAATAGGATATTTCAGTATAACAAATGCTCAGGCCTCACTGCATTTGTGAGACAAGGATTTGTACAGCGTGTGCGAGCTGTTCCTACTAAACAGGCTTAGAAACACTAGTGAAAATGCCAGCCTGACTCCATTAGTGAGTTTTCTGTTTCAGAAGTTGCTGTCTGGGGAGCATTTAAGAGCATAAGGAAGAAAAAAGGTACCTTATTAGAGAAGACATACCTGCTGTGAAACTGCTCTGAGCTTCACAGCTCTTAAAAATATTAGGGTTTTCTCCCACTAAAGTCTGAACAGAAAGGAAAACAACTTTATAGGGCATTTATTCCAGTTTCCCTGATAGGATTATTATATACATTATCTGCTAAAGGTCACCAGTGACTTGGTTCCCATGGTGAAGCATTACAAGAGCTCCTGAAGATTACAGTTTATGTGCTGCCTTTCTTTGAGGAGGCTCAGCTGAGAATATTGTGGGGGAAGCAGACTTCTTCCTGGAGGTTTTGGGGTTTGTTTTTGTCTGACTGTTGTGATTTGCAGTTCTGGGAGCCTAAAGAACTTCCTGAATCATTCATGGCTTCAGAGAACGTGCAACCTGCACTCCTGGTTTTGGGATGATGTGTTGTAGTTGGGGATTAAAAGGTTTAGCAGAAGTCTTCATATGGCAAATTGTAGCAGCCATACTCCAGACACTGTACTTCTACTTTATTTGTGCATTAAATGTTGGTGATAGGTTGGTTTCTTCATAGGATAGGTTCTTCATCTCCAGTACTTTCTATATACTCACTGGGGACCAGTGTGGTGTGGAAAGTTGTTAAATATGGAGGGAGGGGAAATAGATGAAGCCCAGTGAGACATTGTATGGATATACAGAATTGGAGATGCACATTAGATGATTCTGTTCCCTTCTACTTTTTGCAGTTCAGGTGGTTTTCAGGAGAGATATGAAAAAGACTTGGGAACTACTTAAAGGTTTTGGGTATGACAGGATGAAGATGAATGGTGTATTTATGTCAGCATCTTTGCCAGAATAGAGACTATGAGGATGATATGAAAAAGGAGTATATTAAAGTTGTTGATAAGGTATCAGAACAGTGTTTCAGAGAACTGTACAAGTATGGTGGGTCTAGACAGCTTAAAACAGTTGTTGCTCTGTGTCAGTTTGAATACTGTCGTGTCCTAGAGGCCTCTGGTGGTTGTCTGCCAGGTAAATTCCCTAGAGGAACACTCATTAATATCTAAATGCTTATATGCTCTGTTTCTTTTAATACAAGTATTCAAAGCAGAAACAAGCAATATAGGAAGAGCAATCGATCTCAATATGTTTGAAGTCCTTAAAAGGTGAGAAGTGAATCGAAGAGAATCAAACAGTCAGTTTTCTAAACATCTTCATAGCAAATAAAACTTCAGGGTTTTCTTATTTTCAGCTATTAACACTCTTCTCTTTTGATCTGCTTGTTTTTATACACCAATGAAACGAGACTACAGAGGTTGCACTGAATTAGCTACAGAGGATTAACAGCACAGAAGCTGACTATTGTAGTGCTGAGCTCACCCTTATAATTTGTTTAATAGCACTTCTGAAACCAGAAAACATTTGTTTATGTACCATGCCCTAGGCTATATGGTATTTCTACTCCAATTGACTGAAGAAATTACCCAGTTTTTCATACTCATTCAGACCCTTAGGCTTTGCTCTGAATCACAAGCATCAGACTGTGCTGTATTCACAAGCATCAGACTGTGCTGTATTCACAAGCATCAGACTGTGCTGTATTCACAAGCATCAGACTGTGCTGTATTCTAGCAATACCAAGCAGTTTTTAAGTCCAGGCTGTAAATTACCCTAGATTCACCTAAAACTGACGAAAGCTTTGCTAGTGAAGTCACTACAGGACTGTTTTGGGGTGTTTTTGTATCGTAGATCTGTATGTTCACTGGCAATAAAGCTTTTATGGGAATTCAAATTTCATTTATAATTAGAAGTAGACTAATTTGGATAAACAAACTGGCCATACTGCCTACATCACTAATGTTCTTGAGGATAACTTTTAAACAGGTTTAACTTAGGAAAAGCCTTTTCTTGCACTTTTCCCCATCAGATTTCACATGAAGGAAGCCTGGATTAGTTCAGTGAGCATGGCAGGATACACTTTTGAACTTCTGGATACTTCTGTGAACAATATTGAGCCATCACTGTTTATTAGAACGTGGGTTTGTCTGTCTGAGCTGTCTTTGTCCTCTTGAATGTAAAACTGGGATGAAATAGAAATCCTGAGAGAACCTTGCTTCCAGTCTGATTCAGCTGAAAGGAACAAGAGTTGCTTTGATAGCTCTGACTCTTTGTGTCAAAAACTGTGTAAACCAAACCAACATATACCCTAAATATATTCACCCTCATTTATAAAAGGAGGGTCAGCTTTATCGGGCTCTGTTTCTAGATGTGGTAACAAAAGAGGTGAGTAATTCAGTACAAAGCAGTGCCAGGGAAGATGCCTTAAGGATTGCCTGCAATACATGCTTCTGGTTATATTTTATCTCATGGTATTTAAGTCACTCTTCTAAAAATGTATGTTTTTAATAGCTATTGCTTTCTCTTCATATCGTCTGAGTACCCTGCTTCCTGAGGGGCTTGCTCTGCTGTTGGCTGAGACACAAACCATAAATAAACCAAGAAAAGCTCAGGACTCGGGTGCCTGGTGGCTCTTTGAAAGCAATCGGAGCTTGATTGATTCCATTTATAACTTTGCTCTAGGAGTGAGCTGCAATCAAGGGTTTCTTTCACAACGTTTGCCTTCAATTTTGTTCCATTTCTCTTAAAAAGGTGAGGTACTTGTTCAGGCTTCTATAGAGATGAACCTGAAAGTGCTGCAGCTGGCACTTGTAAACTGATGGGATTCTGAGCTGAAAGCCCCCTGCCCAGGCCAGCTCACATCTTGTTCATATATATCTGAAGTGAGACATAGTGAGAAACTGCTGGTAGCTTATTACGTGGTAAAAGATCCTGCTGGTTGTTGAGTTCTGGGTCTCAAAGACAACAGGAGCTGCTGAGGGGATAAATCCAGAGCAGGATTTCTCTATCAGCTGAATATACCTCCAGAAGGAACATACCACCAGCTTCCTCGTGTCTCAGTTTGTTGGTCTGGGGTTTCTAAACACAAGTCTCACAGACAGCAGTTGCTAGCTGGAAGTTCTGTAACCCAAAAATGTGGGGTATCCTCATGTATAAAACATCATTGAGGCTTCGAGCTTCTTGTTGTCCATGAGAACTGAAAACTGGAGCTGTTCCCCAGGCTAAAAGCCTGCTGTGTAGCTTTGTTCTGCTTATAGCAAGAGTGAAGCCAGGAGTGTGTCAAATATTTCTTGTCTTGACTTAGTAGTTAATCCAAGAGGAGAATCCATTCAGGGTGGAAGATGTATTGATCCCTGAGCACAGTAACTATGTTTACTCGTTTTTCTTTCCTTTTGTTGAAAAAACCCTCTTTTTTAATTTTTCATAGAAGTCTTTCGTGCCTTTTGGGATTTTTACAGCTTTTGACCAAATTGCAATGAAAGAGCTTCTGTACTGGATTTATCAATAACAGTTTCTCAGAGTTCTGTGTTTAAAAGCCAAGTGTCAAGATATACTGTATCTTCTGATTGTCAGGTTATAAATCTTTCATGCTCTTTTTTCCTGTACTGGTGTATTTAATTTGTTACTGACACATAAGCTCTCAACTGGGACTGCTGAGGGATGCTGATTGGAAATCACTGTATTGAACAAGGATGGTATGTGTCAGATGGTATTTTTTTTGTTATAGCAGCATCTAGAGGCTTCATCTGAAACTGTATTTCCTCTGCTAGACTGTATGAACACAGTGAGAGACAGTACCTGCCCTAACTGTGCCCCTACCCCCCTATTCAAAACCCCAACTAAACCAAACCATCCACACCCAACCATGTCCCATGGGTGACATGCTCAACTTAAAATAAGATGAAATTAAAATACACACATTTTGATGGTTCATATAAGGTAAATTCAGATCTTGGTGATGACAAGACTTTGTTGTAAGAAACACCAAGCCTTTTTCTCAGAAGTACATTTCCTAGTCAGTAAAAGCCAATGCCAAAAGCTGGTTCAGCTATAAAGTCTTTCAGGCAGGGTTTCCGAGTGGTTTAGCATTTCCTAATTGCAAGGACTTGTACTGTTGTTGTTCAGTCCACAGGACTCTTATGTGAACTCCTCATTTGGGTGACAATGACTTAGTTGCCTATCTTAAAGAAAGTTTATGTTCATACAACAAAAAATCCTTTTCCCAGTTTTAGGATTTGAGTGAGAACGTTGTTTTGGTAGTGATTGAGGTGGCAGGCAGTGACATTTGTATGGTGACTATCAAGCTGAGAAATGGGATAGATGTGGGAATTATGTTCCACTAGAGACAGTATTTCATGAAAATCCTCTTACTTAAGATATTTGGGAATGAATATGGAAACTAAGGACAACTGGTTCCAAAACCTTTCTGGAGAGGGGAAGACTGATTTAACCTGTGTCAAGAGCTATGGAATGTAAGTTATGACTGTGACTGAAGGAGGATGTGACAGTTTGTTATGTGGTGGTAAGAGTAGCATAGCTGGATATTGGAGCTATACATGTGTGCACATACAGTACGCCTTAGCCATGAATTTCCTGATTGGTGCAGGATGTGCTCCAGTCAGTCATTTGCATACATGAAACAGCAGAGTGATTTGAAATGGCAAACTCAGTTGAGCAGTGGGATTGACTCAAGTGGTGGCCTTCACAATAGCATTTGGTTGACTGGTGCAGGAACTCTCCAGGTGAGAATCAAGGGCTGGAGATCCCAAAGGCAGCGCCTGCTGTGCTTAAGCTCGTTCATACTTTTGCATGTTTTGATTAAGAACCTGGCAATGCCATGGAGACTGTCCAGGTAGTTCCTGCAGCAGAACTGACCAGGCTGCACTCAACTGGAACACTTGCCAATAGTCCATAGAAGCTCTTCCTGAAGGTCCAGAAATGGTCACATAGTGTAGTCTTTTGTACGTAGTTAAGACAGGTGGGTGGTATTTTGTACACAGTTTATGTTCACAGCAGTGGATCGTGCACATGCTGTGGATGTTCATATAGACCTATGGGCCAAAAGGGTTGTAAGATTTCAGCAGAACTGGTTTCACACTGAAGGTGCTGTTGCAACTGTCCTTGCAATAGAGACTTTGGTTGCCATATAGAAAGCAACTGTGTTGGAAAGATGTGATTCCTAAAGATAACGAATAGGTTTGTTTCTTTAACAGGCACTCTTTCTGTGTCATATGTCTCCTTCCCACACACTTGAGAGGAGTTATGACGGGAGTATCTGCTCCAGTGCAGAAGTTACAATCACTATCCACAAACAGAAGCAAAACAAAAAAATAGAGCAAGGCAGCATGAAAATGAAATGTTAAATGGATCAGACCCTACATGGATTAAAAGTATCTGTCTTTCTCTAGGTGTCCTTATTTCCCAAGAGTAGTTCACAGTGTGGAGTTACAAGGAGTAAAAGTAGGTACAGGATGTGTAGATTCAACTCACGAAAGTCTCATTCTGCACAGTCAGAAATGCAGGTTTTTTAGCATAAGACTTGAATGGCATGCAGGGATAGAGAGGTTTAGATTTTATACTGCACAGTTACCTGATGGTATCATATGGACAACCAATCATGTCTATGGATTTTACTCATGGTTGGGGTAATGAAAGGAATTGCTTCCCAAAGTAACTTTAATTTACATAATAAGAACTCCAGAGATGTGGTCATTTTCTGTGGAGAGAATCACTGATGTTCAATGAACAATTTTCTAATTCTGAAATGAATTTACATTACCTGGATTTGGTTTTCCAGTTTGATATTGTCTTGAATTGAAAAATCTGGAATAGTAAACATTTAAACACCAGTAAAAAGTCATGCCCATGTTCTATAGATTAACAAAGACTAGGCAGTAATACTAGCCATTAAGCTTTGTGCTGAGAAGGGATGTACCAGATCCTCAGCTATTCAGCTGTTATTCAACAGGGCTCCAGCTTTTTTATTGACAGAGGGTTTGTCTTGAGGTCCTCCAGAATTCAAGACAATGAACAGTTTCCTTGCTCACCTTCAGGAAACATTTAACAAATCAATTGCTGATATTCACACATATCCTAGAAAGTCTCTCTCTTTTGCCACAATCCTGATTAATCATGATTAAAAGTACTGATGTTAAAGTAAGAGTGAAAGAAGCCCCAAGATAATTTAGTGTTTTTACCTAGTTAATCAATCAGTGTTAATGTTTCATTTGGTTCTCGTTGCACTTAGCAGAAGTGTGCCTTCCCTTGCTCAAAAACTGTGTTCCAGACAGATGATGTGAGGAACACTTGGTTTTATTTCATTTTAAAGCTCATTTCATGAGCTCGGGCTATACAAGATATGATGAGAAATTTGTAAAGCAGCAATTAAGTTTTAATAAGGCTATGTAAAATGCAGCATAAATTGAACATGAACTGTGTAAGTCACAGACTGATTAAGATCTATTAGATCATTTTAACCATTCTTCTGAAATTTCCATAGGTAAAAAAACTTACTCTTGAATTATTGGTGCAAGCTGAGTGCCGAGGTCTTCACAGTGAAACCATTTTTCAAAGAGGACATCAGTTGAATCTCCAACATAGTATCTGACAAAGTAAAACCACTAGTCAATCTTCTTATTAACTAACTGATCAGGCCATTTCAGGCTTGTCAAGAAAATAGCTGCTTTACATTGTGTAATAGTGTGATATTCACAAGCTTGGTGTACTTTGTTCTGATGAATGGTCATTTAGGGAGGCTGTTTCCCTGGTTAGCTGACCTGGCTGGTGGGATGCTCACACATCTGTGGAGGACCTCTTGTGATCAGCCTCAGGTAAGTCACCTAACTCCTGTACCAAACTTTCCAGATTTAATCCTGGAAAGGACTGGTGCCATCATCCCTCGGGACCTGTAACTCACTTTGGATGTAGTTACTGCAAAGCTAACTGCCCCCAAATGCCTTTTCCAGTAAGCACATCCATGCACCTATGACATAAATGTATTTAAGAGTCAGCTTGCTTATTGCCCATGCATAGGCTGACAAGAAAACAAGGTGGCTTCTGGATTTGTTATTAAAAAGGTAGGTGTTTGTCCCTTGTGTAAATTTGGGAAGTGTTGTTTTGCTCACCCATCTGAAGAGGAACTTAGTGCTTCACTTGTGTTATTTTATGTCTTAAAAAGTAAATATTGTGCTAACAAGCTAAGGTTGCTCTAATCTGTGGAATGGCGAATACATAATTTATCTCCAGATTTAAAAAGATGGCATGGATTGGCAAGGGAGTGATGCTCCAGTACAGTCATATTTTGACTGAATGTGTTTAGGTTCTGTGTGTCCTTTGAGTTACTGGATTGGTGTATGAAGAGGGGGAAAAGGGTCTTATATAATGATACTGTGCATATTTGTGTATGCGTGACTGTCATTTGTATCTATATACATGTTGTCCAGAAACTTTCTAAGAGCTCTCTGGCTCCTCAAGTTGTACAAAACCAGGGTACATGGAAGAGAACAACGTTATTAATGCCTACAGTACGAAAAAGCTGTGCTACAAGCACAAACCTTGAACACAGAAAGTCTACATAGAAGACAGAGGTTACAGATGTCTTGGTTGGGAAAAGGCTTTGCACCTGGGAAGGACTTTGCACCTTACTAGAATCACACAGCCAACATCAGACTTGGTTGTTCCTCCATTTGTTCACTATAGGATTAAGATTAGCCAGTGGTTTTGGGGGTTTTTGTTTCTTCTTATGGCACAGAGCATGTAATCATTACTTAGGCTGAAACACTGGTGCAAGCTACTTATTCTTCACTCGTACAGTAATCAGCATGCTGGGAGATCTGATTTATGACTGAGACTTCTATGCATGATAAATAACAGAACAGTAACATAATATTAGACCTTGAGTCAGCATACTTCAAAGTTTCTTATGACTCTTTGTACAGTGCTGCAGATGGCAACACTGGGAGGAAAGAGTAAAAAGATTTGAGGTTCTGGTCATAAACCCCAAAGAGTCTCTCCCAGGAGCACACAGAGAAACAGTGCAGGTTCAAAAGCATACCACTGTTCTCTGTTCAGGTGTCTTTGTTTACCACGTCAGTATGAGAACAAGGGCACTAAAACCAGTAAGTGATTCCTTTTCAGGCATCTGATTATATATTTTCAGTTAAGAGTGTGCATTGTTAATACAGTTTTCTTCCACTTGCAAACCATAGCTTTTAGTTTTATTTCTCCATAAGAGCATGACTAATTGGAGTGCAAATCTCTGGATCTACCTGGGATCCCTAAAAATCCATTTGTCATCTATCTCCTACCATTCGCGGACTTTGTGTTTAGGTTATTTTACCTAAGGTTGCCTAAAGTTACTAAAGCTACTTGTGTTCCTTTATTACAGATAAACACTGTTATCTGAATCACTGGGCAATGGTTTCCAGCCTGAAATTCCTTTTTAATCAGGTAAGTGTTCACAATCCACAGACCTGCAATGGAAGGAAGAAAAGGGACAAGTGCACAGATTAACAGTGTTTTAAACTATCTGGATTTCTCTTCAGCTTGGAATCCAGTCAAGTGAGTTTTGGGTTTTGTTGTGTATTTTGTTGGTGGGGTTTTTTTGTTTGAATGGTCCCTTTCTTAGTTTCTTCTTTCTTTCTTTAGCCTCTCTGGTTTGAATGACAAAGATTGTCTTTCTAGCTCTGCATATGTGACACCACTCATGCAGCAACCAGAACAGTAGACAAGAGGGCATTAGCTATTACTGATGGTTTAAACCTATATAGGTTATATGAATAGCTGTAAACTCTCATTTGTCAGCTGTTATCCAGTTAGTATCAACACAGCTTTACTAACTTAGTTAACATTACTACTATGACTTGCCTTCTTACACTTACGAATTCATGTACAGCACAAGGCTTAGTCCTGCTCCCACTAGAATACAAAGTAAACCTCTCATTTCTCTGAAGATATTGTTCTCATAAGGCAATAAAAGCCAGGCAGAGGCGTGTACAATGTAGAGGGGGTTAGCGTTAAGATAATTTGTTCCCAGTTTCCCACATGCTTGCCAAGAAAGCTTCTTCATCATTTCAGTGCTTACAAAGGAATTAATATTTTCCTTGCCAGAATTGATAAACTGATATTTTTGATTGGTGTTACAGAGCTCTGAGAATTTAAAACTTAGGGTGATACAAGCAGGCTGTACATAAGTAGATAGAACATACATTTAAGACATTTCAACATGTTAGTGTTTAATGAAATGAAATGCTAAATGAGCTCTCTGTTTATGTGTGTATAGATAAGTAGATGTGTGGATACAATTAGCACAAAATTGCCAGTGTGGATGTGATAAATTATCAGGCAAATAAAATACAGAAATGAATTTATATGACAAATCCTAACAGATTACCAGCAGTTTATACTTCACCTGAGCCCATCAATTTCTGTCTTTAATCTCTCCCTCTCAATCACAAGACCCATAGTGTTTGCATATCTCTGAGGAGAATGAGGTATCCTAGCAGGTAGGAGGAACATCTGTTCAAAGAAATGGGAGAGCATCAGTGTCAGGAAGTCTGATCTTTGTGTTATCCTTCCCCTGCCTTGCAACCTGAAAAATCCTCTACTCTGTTGATCCTGTGTTGCCCCTTTGCAGCTGCACCCACTTTGGTACCAACAGCCCAACAGATACTGTTTCTTGGTTTCCTCAATTAAGGATGAGCATTGACTCTGCCATCATCAGCACTGCCTTTATGGCAGCCAGGTCCTCACCTCCAGGTTTGACCATTCTCAGACGCAATTGAAATGAAAATCTAACTAATTGCTCATCTGGAATTCACAAATTTACTGCAATTTGTGTGTCAGAAATGGAAATGAAAGGCAAGTTTGTCAGCTGGAGAAAACACAGGGAACACCTGTGATTGCATGCTGAGGAGTGTTATTCTATCCAGACATAATCAACAAACAAGAGGGGCTACTTATGCAAGTGACAAAGTAAACAGGCAACATGTG
Organism: Melopsittacus undulatus; assembly: GCF_012275295.1. Lineage (NCBI taxonomy): Eukaryota > Metazoa > Chordata > Aves > Psittaciformes > Psittaculidae > Melopsittacus > Melopsittacus undulatus. The sequence goes on from NC_047529.1 coordinate 118,124,793, forward strand.
GTTGGGAGAAGTCTGCTGCTGAAGATTGAGAGTAACACTTTTCCCAGCAGCTGACTGTATAGGAAGGTGGCAGCATGGGTTGAGAGAAGTTTAATAATAGAAATAAAAGTAAAATGTAATAATAATAAAAGGAAATGTATGTGTACAGGAAGTGAAAGGAAGGAATAAGCCCTGTCCCCTCCCTTAGCTGCCAAACTGAACTGAGGATTGTGCTTTACCAGGGCTAGTGTCAGTCTTCCCACTAAAGGATGCTCCTTTTTATTAATGCTTCTGGTACATGCCAAGATGTCAGCTCGATGCACTTCTCCAGTGTGAATGAAGTCTGACTGTTTGTAGGTTTGAAAATGGAGATTTCCTTCACTGAAAATGTCATAATAATTTTAATGACCTCAAGTTACTAACATGTCTTCTGTTTTAAAGGCTGGCCCTGCTAGATGTGCAGTTCAAGCTTGTGACAATAATAATGAGTGGCAGTTGTAGCACATCTAATAACTTGTAGTATTGCCAAGTAAAATATCTAGTCACACTCATTAAGAGCACTGCAATCTATGCTTTAGCAAGTCCATGAGTATAAAGAGAAACAGCTGAGTGCAGCGAGGTACATGTTATCCATAAATTGCTCTTTTCCAACCACTTTTGTATTGTGGCAGTTGCAGAGGCTGGTTGTGAGGTCTAAAGAAGGTTGAAAATAGCCCAATCTCTTCATTTCTAAGTTCTAGGCAGTTTGCTTAATGGCATGTTTGCATGGGTGAGCAGTATGTACCTGACTCTGTAAATAAGACTGATGGACTGGAATTGACTTGGCAGATTCCATGCCATGCAGGGGAATAAGAACTCTCAGTCTATTGCTGACTATCTGCATGGGTATCCCAAATGCTCAAACACTTTGATGTGTTATTGAAATCAGGAAATGTTGAACACATTGTGTTAATGACATGGGTTTTGTTATACTGCATCCAAGATGGGGGTTTTATAATCCTGACCCATCTCTTGCACAGCAGGGATAAACTGATGTTCAAATTCTTTCTATAAACTATTTATTTAACATACCTATGTACAACAGTAACAGAAAAACTTTACCTCCCCTTCTCGGATGACAATGTCTTTTCGTTTCCCATTTTCAATTATCTTCAAACACATATCTCCTTTAACCTGGTAAAAAAGCTGAAAGAACAGGAAAATAACATTCAGGCAAGTACTTTAAAACATTCTGTACTTCATATTCTGGATATAAAGGATATATGTATACATCCATTCGACCTCAATTGCAAATATTGGCAGATTTTTTCTAACCATAAACAGATTCCAGTCTTTGTTGCTTTTGAAAATGTTACTAAACGTGGATTATTTCCATTATCTTACATACATTTGACAATCTATATAACAGGTCTGTAGCTGCTATAGAGCCATTCTGGGAACTGCGGAATGGTTGGACTGGGTGAGCTTAAAGGGCTTTTCCAACCTGACTGATGCTGTGACCCTATAAGGACAAATCCAGCGAATTTATGATTCCGTCTTCAGTAAGTTTTCCATCGCTCTGTTTTCAGCGTTAGCTTTGCTGTGGGGCTTTTAGGTGCTCAGATCTAGCCTCATGTTTCATGTCAGGACTGTGCTATGGTCTGTAAGAAGGTCTCCCTTTGATCTGGAACAATGGGCACATTTTTCCTTAGTTTATATAATACAGAGGAATAATGCTTCAAAAAGCCAACTTTGCCAAACTTCTATTTGCTCTCCGTGTTCTCTTTGCCGTATTTAGAAACCAAATAGTTTATTTCATATAACTGCTATTGCAGCTAAAATTGTCTGAAACATGATTAAACATTAGAACTATAATGAAAAGAATTTTATTTATAGTAATTCACTACAACTTCCATAGCAAAATGGAAAACAAATAGGGGAAGGAGAAAACCTCTGAAGTATATGAAAACCCCCAAATAAACCTCTTCCAACATTAGAAAAGCTTCATCCATTTTCTGAATCAGTATTGTTTCCAAAAGAGTTGTGATATTTTAATACATGCCCCTGAAAACTCACCTTTATGAACATAAGAAAGAATAAATATGCTGCTGAGGGAATGAAACAGTGGAAGGAACTGAAGATGTACTGGAAAAGAGTTCATGCTGAGAGCTCTTACACACAAGTTCACCCTGTGCCAGGGACATCCCCATGGATAAATAAGTCCTGTCTAGATGGCCACTGTGCCAAGCTATTTATCTTCTTTGTACTCCATTTCCCCAGGTTCTTTCCGTGTCATTTTCTCTGGTGGTACTGAATGACCAGCTGAAATGCTCTAGTAGCCCTTGTTACCGAGTGCATTAGATAGAAAAGCCTCGATTTGTACATTGCTACTGCATAATGGGTCAGAATGAGACATGGATTTTTCTTTCTGGTTGAAAAATGTGGCTCAAGGAAGAAAAAAAGGTTCTTCACCAGTCTGTTCATCTCTTTTGTTACTAAATATGCTTATTTGTTAATTATTATTCTTTTTATACCTTCTCATTTTCTTCCTTTTCTCATTTTCCAGACCTCTGCCTTTCATTTTGCTTTCCTGCTTACTATGTGGCATCTTCTTGTTATGATGACACTAAAAACCCTCCTCTGATGAATTCTCACCTTACCCCTGAACGTTATGAGCCACCTAGAAGTAATTAACCTTAAGGTTTTTCTTCATCCCATTGCTCCATATGATCGTTAAAACTGCAGTTATGTCTGCTATGAAAGCTACATTTGCATAAAGGATTTGTGGGTTCTCACTTTGTGATTTGGCCTTTTAATAGGATGACTATAAAGTTTTTCTTCCGAATTATCACTCAGAACTATAAATGACATTTTGCCTGACAAAATAATGAGCTGATCACGGTTTTGAATGAGGTTTAGGGGTTTTTTTATCCCAAATCTAATTCAGGAATATGGCTTTTTATTAGGATATTCTGTCTCACAATTATTCTCTAATGGAAAACGTGGATCTATATTTGATCACAGGAAGGTGCAAATGTGGCTGATAAAAAGCTATCATAAAATGTAATGTATGACTATCTTGTACCTCCATCTAAGTGACCAAAATTGGCTCATATGTTAAACTGCTTTGTGTAACTGATTCCCACAGCAATGGGTAAGGGATGAATGACAATCCAGTCTGAACTGGGAGATGCAGGGAGAGACAAGATTGTAAAGACAAGGAAAAAGAAAATCTATATATTTAACATTATAGTGCAAGCTGTTGTATGAGTTAAACTTCAGCTCAGTTTTGTGTGTTCATCTCTTACTGTATATCTCTAATCGATTCTTCAGAGCAGGAAATAAATGAACTGTGTTAAAACAAGCAGGTTCAGTTACAGAAAAAAATAGCTGGAATCAGCAACTTCCATCTGAATCTTAGTGTCATTGACCCTTATGACAAAATTCACTCACTCGTTTTTTAATGTCATGTATAATACTTTATAATATGCCATAAAAGCAGTGTACTAATTAGCTATTCTTCAGTGCTTTCCAAGCAGCCATGCTGCAGATGTGATTGCTCCTTTCTCAGGGACATAACCATGTTGATGAAATGACATTTTGTTTTCCTCAGCTAAGTATCTCTGGAATTTCCTTGTACTATTGAATGGATGCTAAACTCTTCTGGTTGGAAACAGTCATTTCACATGCCCTGCACTGAGACCTGGTTTGCATCCTTCGCAGCCTAAACAACCTGCCAGTGTGGTCCTGGGTGTTGCCAGAGCTCCTCCTGCACAGCTGATGGGAAAGACATAATGGACATGCATAATGGAGTGTGTTGGGTAACTTGGTAGGTGATGGAGATGCTTTTATCCACAGCCACGGGTGTGAGACCGTAGTGGCAATCCAAAGGAGGCAGGAGTCAGACAGTGATAAAGCAGCATCTGCTCTTTCAGGTGTGATTACAATGACTACAGACACCTGCATGGCACAACAGAGAAGTAATGAAGGCTGTTGTGAAATGGTTGGGTTGGCTGAGAAAAGATTCAGTGAGAAGCAAACACTTTTTAAAGGGATTTACTGAACTTGACTCACTTCTGCCTTGAGCCGTGTAGATGCTGAAGCTGGGGCTCGCAAAGGTACTTTAGATTAGGTGGCCAAATTTTATTGGGATTACATGAAATTCAGTCATTCTGCTGGAAGCAAGGCAAATGGTCTCCCATCCTGAAATCCTCACTGCCAGGCCTTGTGTATCCCCTCTCCCTTAGGGGATCCTTAGTGCATGTGAAATATTTAACTCTGGTGTTTTTAATTTCAGAGTTACTTTTGAACTATAAATCAATCTCTTCTGCAACAAAATAGCACTTCAAAAATATCATTATTTTCCAAAGTGTTCCAATTATTTTCCATTACTTTCCAAAGTTTTGCTCCAGAATGTTGAAGTGAGACATTTTGATGTGTCAGAACAACTTTCTCTTGTTTCCTGTTGTAAATGAATTATAGCAAAACAGATAGGATATCATGTGCTTGTTTCAAAGGAAATGCACAGATGGTCTATGGTTCTGGTGAATGGTTCTGTTTAAGTCTTTCAATAGATCTAATAAATACAACATCACTGAGCCTGGCTTTGCTAATCTCTGGCTTCAAAAGTAGCTGCACTTTAATCATTACAGAGCTGTTAAAACAGAAAGATACAAGCAGGCTATGGGTTACCTCTTCTCCTTCTTCAATATGATAATCCTTCCTTTCATTTGGCCCTCCAACAAACATCACATTTAATTGATGGCGATGCCTAGAAAAGAAAGAGACATTTTAAAGGCACTTCCATTCCTGATGGTCTTTATTTCATTCAAGATCACTACTTTTGAATACTTTGAGGACAGTGAGTCAGTGAAACAAGGCTGAATGCTAAGCAACATCTAGAATGAGAACTCAAGAGCTCTTGGAGGAACCTCTCTGCTCTGTGACTGTGACTGACCAGAGGCCAGCTTCCTCCCTCCTGCTATTTCAGTGCTTCCAGCTATGAAAAGGGGACAAGTTACCAACTGTGAAGATAAAGGATGCTACATAAGAAGCTGGAAGATTTCTTTCAGCCTGAGCTGATTGGGTCAGGATCTGTAAAGGTAAAACACTTTAGAAGGTTAATAAAAGTAAAAACATACTTTTTTCCCCCCATTGATAGAATTACCAGAGATACAATAATAGAAATTATCAGCGAATTTCTCTTCTATTTATACTGGTTTTGCTAAGGTGGAACATTACCATAGTTTCACTGTGGTTGTAGCTAGTTCAGAAAAGGAAGTTCAGGCCCTTTGGCTTAACTCTGCCCCTTTTACAATCAGAACTGAGGTTTGTTGACCTCTGCTTTTCAGGGAGTTGATTCTGGGCAATACTTGGGCTAACAGGAGATGCTAATAACACGGAACCAGCAGAGTCGTATTCCCCTGCAACACGGAGAAGAACAATGTGTCCCTCTGTTAGCACCTTACAAGCCTGAATTGAGGTAAGCTATTCTGAATGGTTGAATATACATATTTGATCCGTTACCATTATCTTGTTTACATTTTAGAGTATTTAAATGATAATAAGCAACACATTAGGGCCTAGTAAAGCAGAAATAATAAGCTTCGAATGCCAAATTAGTTGGTCAAATAAAAAACTAAAGAATTAAATTGGATTAAAGTTATTAAATTGATCATTTTCGTGTTAGGAAGTTGTATACGTTACAGCACTTGGCTTCATGCCTGCATCCTAAAATAAGGAACTGAAATCAGATCTGTTTGTACCATGCAGATTTAATGTTCAGTTTTGAGAACACACTGTAATACTTCTGCATTAATAAACACTCCTACTAAAAAAGGCAGGAAGAGCAAAACAGTAACAACACAGCTAATAATTAATGACATAAACTCAAATCAACTCTGGAGAATAAAAGAAGAGAAAAGCAATTAAAAAAGGCAAGAGAAAAGGTGTCTTGTAACCTGCTGTTAAGGGGGGGGTTTATAAAAACCCATACATTTTTAGTAATACATACATAATTAGTAACTAAAAGTGAAAATTTTGCTCTATAAATCATTGTTGCTTAACTTGTTGTATGGCAAGTCCACCGCCAATTGTGTTACCCTATGGTTTTAACTGGGTTTTACACAACAAACAGGCAGCTATGGGTTAATCATTCTTATCACTAATAAGTATTTAATTACAACATCAAAAAGTTCCAGCTATGGCAAACAAGCAGGATTTGTTTAAAAATGATACTACAGCCTCCATGGCTTGTGCATATGAGCAGTGCAGCTGCTGGAACAGTCGGCATGCTGGAACAGTACAAATCTGGGAGTTCTTATAATTTTCCAGTGGAAAAAAACAATGGAGTGTGAGTTTGGACTGGTACTTTGCTCTTGTTCCTGTATGTGTAAGGGTGGCTGTTTTACCTTCACCTCTAGCAAATCTTTGCAGTTTAGTTTAAACTAAGTACATAACTAGAACAGAACTCTCCATTTATTGTGGGATGAGAAGATCCACGTGCAGATCAGAGTTCCACTGTCAGTACAATCACAATGTGCCTAGCGAGAATTTCCTCTGAAATAAGCTCAAAGGAATTATAATTTCACTCAATTATATAAAAACCAAACCAAAGCAGACCCTCCATTATTTATTTAGCACACAAATTTCTACCAGCAGAATGCCCGTTGTGAGACACCAGTGCACAGCCAAGTCATTAGGCCTGGATTTGGACCCACAGACAGGAACATTTCAGGATTCAAATAGTAAAGCAAGATTATTATTTTTCATTGAAAGAAAAAAAAAAGCTTTTTCTTTATAAAACCTGGTTTTATATTACTCCTTAGAATCCTTTCTTATGAAAGCTTTCTATATATATAATTTTAGACAAAATATATCATCCTCAGCTTCACTGACAAAAGAAATTCTTGCTAATGTTGTGACCAGAAGGTGCCACATTTTGGACTCCTTACACTGGGTTTGTTTATGAGCTTTGACACAGAATATTAATGCTGTACAACTGCATAATGCCCACACTTCTTCCTTATGTCAGTTGTCTCACTTGGAATATATTTCATAGCTTCAAGCTGCTTCTTCAGCCTCCCTACCCCTCCTTGACAGCTCTGGAAATGCCCTGGAAACCTGTTCTGGTGCCCCTGCCCTTCCTTTCTTCTCATCTCCCAGTGGTAAGCCCTACCAGTTTTGATTGCTTGTGCAGCTTTAGCTCCTTTGCAGTGATGTAGTGACTGTCAGCAGCTCTAACAACTTTTTCAAGTGGTAATTTGGTGCAACTCTGTGCTACTAAACCTTATCCTCTGTGGATGTGGATGCCACCTCCTCTGATTTCTGAGTTTATTGCCACAAGGCCTGACACAAATCCCTTAACTCAGTCTAACTGCGTACAAGAGACTTCAAGTTGAGGCAAATATATTATGTTTGAGTTGATCTTTACAGCTGATGCTGAGTTGCTGCAAAACCTTTCACTTTATTTCCTTTCTTTGAAACTGCACTGACTGCAGACTGAGAGGAACTGCAGTTTCTTATGGTTTTTACCATGTATGCATTTACAATGTATGCATTTTAGCAGCTTCCTCTTATAGCTAAGACTATAGGTAAGAACTGGTTTAAGAAAGAATAACTTCATTTACTTACATAAGCTTATTGCACACAGGTGGCAAAAAGGCAGATTTGTTATCTTCTATCCATTTTCTTACATTTATGAGGAGCTCCATGATCCACCAGCTCTGAAGGTTTTGATGGGGATACTCAAGTTTGCAGAGGGCTCTGTGAGCAAACTATATGTGACTCCATCCCCACAGCTCAGGGGATTGGTTGGTAGAAGAGGTGTCTTCAGGCTTGAGTGTCAAAGGGGATGGGTCCAGGAGTCAAAGGTTGCTTTGTAAAGAGTTCTAATGTCCTGGCAGCTTAGCTAATAATTGACTAGTGGGTTTAAAAGATGTATTTTCACTGAAGACTGATTCTGCCCTCAGCAAGTTTCTTAATTCTCTTTGATGCACTCTTTGCCAGTGTTGTAGCAGCGCTTGTTGGAGAGCTGAACCTGGCTCTGTGATGCCCTTTGGGGAAATGCTGCACGTTGTCATCAAGTTATCAGGCAAACAAGAAAGTGAGACTTACCAGGCATTCCAGACCTGTGTTTGTCTTTATTCCCTCATGAGTTCTTTTTCAACATCTACACAGTTCCTACAGGATTGCTCACTCTGTTCCCCACCAACCTCATTTTTAAGTAAGTAAATGCATAAACATTTGCTTTTGGACTTCAAATATGTGAAATGGGTGGTAAACAGAAACCCCAAGACATTTTAGCACTTTGCAGTTGCTCCTGATGTAGCTTAGTCTTCTGACTGTATCGACAGTGTGCTTAGTGAAGGAATGTGTATGGATAGAAGGTTGTCCTGGGTTCAGCAGTAGCAATCATTTTCAGCTGGTGCAGTGCTGTGTTTTTGACTTTCAGCCTGAGAACAGCGCTGATAACACCGATGTTTTTTAGTTACTGCTCAGTAATGTTTATTCTGACCAAGGACTTTCTGCATCTCATGCTCTGCCAGGTCGGGCTGGTGGGATGAGTTATCGGTCGGGTGGTGGTGAGCGGTTGTATTGTCTTCCCTTGTTATTTCCCTTATTGTTATTGTTATTGGTGGTAGCAGCAGTGATTTGTGTTACATCTGAGTTACTGAACTGCTCTTATCTCAAGCTGTGGGAGTTACATTCTTTTGGTTCTCCTCCCCATCCCTCCAGGAGTAGGGGAAGGGGGGAGTGAGCCCAGTGGCTCTGGGTTGCAGGCTGGGCTTAAACCACGACAAAGGTTCTAATATGATTTGTTTAAAAATGATACTACAGCCTCCATGGCTTGTGCATATGAGCAGTGCAGCTGCTGGAACAGTCGGCATGCTGGAACAGTACAAATCTGGGAGTTGTTATGATTTTCCAGTGGAAAAAAGCAATAGAGTGTGAGTTTGGACTGGTACTTTGCTCTTGTTCCTGTATGTGTAAGGGTGGCTGTTTTACCTTCACCTCTAGCAAATCTTTGCAGTTTAGTTTAAACTAAGTACCTAACTAAAACAGAACCCTCCATTTATTGTGGGATGAGAAGGTCCACGTGCAGATCAGAGTTCCACTGTCAGTACAATCACAATGTGACTAGCGAGAATTTCCTCTGAGATAAACTCAAAGGAATTATAATTTCACTCAATTATATAAAAACCAAACCAAAGCAGACCCTCCATTATTTATTTAGCACACAAATTTCTACCAGCAGAATGTCTGTGGTGAGACACCAGTGCACAGCCAAGTCATTAGGCCTGGATTTGGACCCACAGACAGGAACATCTCAGTGCTTTTTTTTACTGTAGGCTGCTGGCACAGTATTTAGCTGCTAAGTAAAGAGATCTTCTAGTTAAAATCCACTTTCACTTAGGGGATTGTGACCCAGCCTGGCAGGACCAGGAGAACTGAAGGCTGTTTTAATGACTCGTGTCATCATTAGTAACGTGTGTTGTGGAGCAGAACTCCATTTGTGGAGCATGAAAACCAGGAGATGATACAAAGCCACAGTAGGAAAAGACACAGATCCTGGAACTGATAGAATCAAGCCTTGCTCACCACAAAATTAATGTGCCAGATGTAGCTGCAGGGCTATTGTCTGCAACCCCCAATCTAATGCTTAGTCTCTCCTTTTTTCCACTTGGCAGAATACAAGGTACAGAGAAAACTGCTTCTGACATGGGCTGAGAAATCCATCTTGTGGCTAGAGTGAGGTAAGAAAACCTTGTAACTAGACCTACTCAGGGAGCAAACATGAAGTTTACTTATAAAATTCACCTTTAGTATGAAGCTGAGATTACTGTTTTCTTTACCTAGGTAGCATTTTCTGCAACCTTCTGATATCAGTAGGTTTTGAAAAGTTTCATTAATGGTCTCTCTATGATAAGAAATGGTCTTATGGCCATGCAACCCTATTTCTGTTAAGTGTATTGGAGAGGCAAATAGAAGAGCCCGTGCTGCAGGCCCTGTGGGACTCAGGTACATACGTATGCCTTGTGGCCTCACTGGGGTCTGGATTTTTCTTGCTGGTCTAATCCACAATGACTCTCCATTGTCCATCAAAGCCCGTTCCAGGACCTGGGGTTTCTGCTCTCATTTTCTGCTCAGATCCTTCCCTTTATGTACAGGTAAGAACTGCATTTGTTAAAGCACATAATGAGCTAAATACTATGTTTTTGGTTAGAGGAGGTATTCAGGTTCATAGGCCAGGATTTTTATCCGGGTTAAAGTGATAGAATCATAGAAACATAGAAGCACAGGATGGTTTGGATTGGAAGGGACTGTAAAGCTCATCCAGTTCCACCCCCTGCCACAGGCAGGGACCCCTTCCACTGGAGCAGCTGCTCCAAGCCCCTGTGTCCAACCTGGCCTTGAGCACTGCAAGGGTGGGGCATAGTATTTATTTTCCTGGAATGGTTGTCCCATGGGAAGGGGAGAGGGAAACAGAGCACACAGCCAGCAAGCGTAGATGCTGCCTGCTCCACTCTGCCCCTTCTACTCTTGAAAACAAACAGCATGGTGAAAACTGGATCTTAAGGCCTTGGTTTTTATCTACTTAGTGCTAATAAGTGTTCAGAGAAATCTTCACAGGGGGAAGTGAAGCAATTTGAGGACAAAATCCTTTTAGTATCTATTCAACTTTGCCTTTCTGTCCCTGTGCAATACGGAGACTGATTTAGCCACATTAATGTTAAAATAATGAAGCTACCCAGTGATAATCTGGAGATTCCACAAGCAGCAGGAAGCAGTGACTTTCTGCAGCATTAGGACAACTTTATTTTATATGAAGAAATAGGAAAGAGAAGACAAACACAAAGAAATAATCCATTTCACCCAGCTTCCTGTTGCTGTGATTTTTCTGTTTGCTCTTTGAGAACAGACACAAATGAAGCACTTTAATATGTTTTTTCATTCCAAAAAGCCCACAACTATATTGAGATAAGTGACAAGCCTACTACTTGAACCCAAGTAGGTGAAATAAGCCCTCAATGAATTACCCATATGGAGTGCCCCCCTGCTTTTAGGTATGTCCACTGTCAGTTTAGACTTCCTTTCTCGCCGTACTACTTGCGTCGGGCGCGCCCGGCCGCACAGACGGGCGGAGCACTACAACGCCCCAGGGCGTGCCGCTGCTGCAGCCGGACAGACAACCACTGTATGTCCTGACTGTCGTTAGTTCCTGGCTGTCAACAGTTCCTTCTGTCAGTGTTTTGGACCTGCACACGGTAACCGGGTGCGGATCAACCCCCCCGACCTGCGCCTTACAAACAGCAGCACGATGCTTTGTTACATCACGCCAATGGGCAGCGCAGAGGGCGGTACTCCCGACTCTGCCCATCGCGGCCGCCGTCGGCCATGCGGCCGGGGAGGGGCAGGAGGAAGGGGTTGTCCGGGGCACGCAGCCGCTGTGCTTCCTGCGCTGCAGGCGTTGCGTACCCCGGCTCCTTCCTTCCCACCGGCTCCGTCCCACCGGGTCCCCGTCGGTGCAAGCGGCCGGTACCGGACGGAGAGCTCTGCCCCCCCCCCCCCCCGGAGCCGGGCGAGGCCCTGATAAACAGTTCGGAAGGAGTTGGTGTCAGGGCTCCAGTGGCGCAATCGGTTAGCGCGCGGTACTTATACAGCAGTACAAAGCCGAGCAATGCCGAGGTTGTGAGTTCGAGCCTCACCTGGAGCACAGAGCTTTTTGTTTTCCTGCGGCTCGGCTTTGGGAATTGGCCGCTTTGAGTGTGTGTGTGTTTATAGGGAATGTGCGCAGCCATCAACGTATGCTCGCGTTTTGTGTGTTCAGAGCGGCTCCTGGGTGTGGGATAATGACAGTTTCCCGGTGAGAGCTGCTTGTGTGAACTTGCAGTAAATAAAGGTTGTGCTATAGTCTAGTGTTTAATGCAGATTGTGAGTAAATACTGACTGGTGCGGTCACTACAGCTGGAGGGTGGCAAAATCTCCCTCCTTACTTCTGCTTCGGCACTCTTTGTGACTGCTCCTTACCATGGTCATGCTTTACAAAAGTGTGGGCCATGCAGGAAGGACAGTAGTTCAAGTACATGCAGGTTTCTTTTCCCCGGCAGAGCAGTGGCAGAAGGGTGGCTTCCTGAAAGAGAAGCCTGGGGAGCACTGCCTGAATGTTTAGGTCCAGGTGTTAGAATCATAGAATAGTTCGGGTTGGAAAGGAACTTAAGATTAACCAGTTCCAACCCCCGTGCCATGGACAGGGACACCTCACACTAAACCATATCACCCAAGGCTTCATCCAGCCTGGCCTTGAACAGTGCCAGGGGTGGAGCATTCACAACCTCCCTGGGCAACCCATTCCAGTGCCTCAGCACACTCACAGTAAAGAATTTCTTCCTTATATCCAATCTAAACCTGTGCTGTTTAAGTTTCAACCTGTTACCCCTTGTCCTAACCCTACAGTCCAAAAGGAATTGTTCTCTACCTATAGCAATAAGTAGTAGGAAGTCTAACCCACCTGATAAATAGCCTGGAATAATTTGTTGCTTTGATCATGGCAAAGAGTTTATTACTTTATTTTCATACTTTCTTTGCATTCAGATTTGTGTGACATCTGAAAAGGAACACGATGGCTTTATCAAAGTATACAGCAGGAAGAAGAAAGGCTTCGTCCCCATAGACATCTTAGAAAACATCTGATTCCAACAACCCACTTGCTGCAGTAGGAGCCCTTTGTTGGCTATGCCTGTCTGCCTCATCTCACACTGTGTCAACCCAAATGGACTGTCTTGCAGATGTTCAGGGAAATAGTGTGAAAACTGCAACTAAGAAGAGAAGAAGACATTTAGACTGCCACAGCAACACTGAGAAATGAGAAAAGTGGAATGTTTGATGGAATATACAGTCAGAAATCCATAGGGAAGTGAGAGGACCTTGGATACTAACAAGAATTAAGGTAAGGAAGAGTCTGTACTGATTTCTGGTGCAAGGTGGCTGCTACATCCTGATGGAGACAGACAGTTTGTTCTGGAGGACTAAACCTATATCCTGTTCTTGTGTCTTAGAAAACTGTTGGGCTGCTTTCTTGTTTGAAGTGTGTGTTTAGGGGAGAGGGGGAAAAAACGCCTTTCAAACTGTCCTTATACTACAGTCCAATGCTTGTAGGAAGTGTGGCTGTGGTTCTACAGTTCTGTCCCATTATCAACCGATCAGTTTAAATCCTGGTGTTTAGTCCCATAAGAGCGTGGTTTGGAGCCACCATGTGAGCCATGTCAGTTCGAGAAATGCACTGTGCTTTCTCTTTCTGTGCAATCTCCCCATATGAAAGAGTAGCGAATTTGTGTGTCCTTTGTTTTCTCTGTATACGAACTAAAGCTCTCAGCTGGTTTGGGTGTGATGGCTGCTCTCATAGCTCACAACAGTAGCTGGTCCTCTGATGCGCAAACCTGCTCAGAAGCATCCCTCTGTGTTTCCTGCACCTTGATCTGATGATGCAGAAACACTGGGAGAGGGCCACAGGCTTGAAATGTTTTCTATTTTTCTGTGTTTATTGCACTTCAAAGACTTTATATATTAATCCTGTTTATAAGAAACATAAAACAACTCACCCCTGTAAGACTGAAGATGGTAGGGAAGGGCAGAGTGTACAAGGAAGTGAAGTCTGTGATTGTTGAAATCCAGAACTTGTGATAGAAAGGCACTGTCTGAGTATTGTGTCATGATTCTGATCCTCTCATTAACAAGCAGCCATGGTCTTATTTTCATATTCCATTAGTTAACCCATTTTCCATGTCATAATAGAGTTTTAAGCAAAAGCAGACTGAAACATTACAGATATTTACTCATCTCTTAACACAGCCTCAACGTAATTATATATGTTGTCTCTGGTGAAATGTACACTGACAGTGTCCCTTCCCTCATGGGTATGTGTATGGGAAGTATCATCCCTGATACATTTTAATTGTGTTTGTTCCAATCTCAGTATTCTTTCTCCCTGTAAAAGCAACTGCTTCTTACTTCACATGTGCACTTTTCCCCCAAATACTGAAAAAAGAGATTCCCAAAGCAAACCCATAAGAAACCCCAAATCCTGTCTCACTCGCACCCTCTAGTGTAAGCATGCTACTATTGCAGAAGAGATTTCATGTTCCTGGATGGAGTTTTGTTCAGAGGAGTAACATGGGAAGTAAAGAAAGAAATGTCATGAACTGATGTAAAACCCATTTCATGCACTCAGCTCTTTCCTTCCCAAAGCATACGGGCTATGCTGGGAGCAAATACTTTAGTTTTACAGACTTTAAGGTAATATTGTAGGTAACATTCTCATGCATGCTTTATGATTTATTTTACCTGTGTTCTGTAATTTCATTTAATCATATAAATATGAGAAGAAGATGGCAGGAATGAGGTCATGTCTGCTTGAAGCTTACAGTGTAACAAGTCTTCCAGGAACTGGAAGTTCTAAAGGAACTAGAGCTGTAGAACACTTTTTTTGGTGAAAGGTGGTGTTTTTTTAACAATCTCCTCATTTTACCATCGTCCAGAAAATGATTTCAAGGATATGAAATGTGCTACAATTTGGCTGATGAAATTGCTGATGTGATGATGTGATTAATCCATGTGCATTACGCTGCAGAGTTGCCAGTCTCAGGTACTGTAAATAGACATCGTGGTCTAAATGAACATAATGGCATTGAAGTTCTCTCAGGCCCTTTGCTCCGGTGCAGAATTATTCTGTCAGCAAATGGTACAGCTGCACTACATGGATCAGAAAGAACAGGGGTTGTTGTATAACTGAAACACATCTATGGCATCCTAAGCAATCATAGTACCAGTATCAGAATCACGACAGCAAGTGATGAGCAGAAGAGTGTATTGTCTGAGTGTATTACTGAGATGTTGCTGTCAATCAAAGGAAGCATCTTGCTCCTCTTTCCTTTGGAATCAGTATAACGAACTCTATTTCTCATTAGGAAGAACATGTTCGGAACTGTTCCCTGAGGATTCCAGGATGGATCTGTGCAGTGGAATACACCAAAAGCAGCATTCTCACCTGCAGTGTTTTACATTGTGATTGCGTATGACTGCCAGCAGGGGGCAGACCTCACCGCTGCCGCTGCCCACAGCCTGCGTCCGGGCAGGGGGCGGGGCGAGCAGGGCAGGCTGCTGTCTGATTGGCTGGCGCTGCTGCTAAAGTGCGCATGTGCGCCGCCGCCTTACGCATGCGTTGGAGCAGTTGGAGGTGGTGGTGCTTGCGGGCGGACCGGAGCAGCGCAGCGGCAGCCATGGATCACTGAGGTGAGAGCGCGGCCGGAGCGGGGCCGGGGGTTCCTGGGGTGGGATAGGGCTGGCAGCGCCCCTCATCCCGGCTTGCGGAGCTCCGGGGGAGTGTGGGGTTCTGAGGCTCACTCCTTGCAGCCCCTCGGGTTGCTGCTGCCTGTGGGGCGTCCGGTCTCTTCCAGGAAAGGAGAGACCTGGAGAGGCCCTTTCCTGAACGGGTCCTTGACCGCTTTTCCTCGCACTTTAGTGTTTGCTTTTCATGTGTGTCTGGCATATAAGATGCTCGGCTGAAGCTAGGGACCCTGGAAGGTGGTGGGGGTGATATTGACTAGCATTGCGCCTGCCGCGTCTAGAAGTTGAGCGTGAAGTTTGCCCAAAGCAGGAACTTAATCTGATTTAAAATGCGTCCTGTTAGACAGAATTGCCGCTGGTCAGGTTTATTGGCAGGCACAGTTTCTCTTTTGTTTAAAAAAGAAAGCGAAGTTGTCTTTGGGGTGGATTTGTGTGTGTGCGCATTTGTGTTTTACAGGGACAGAGTTGTAACAGAATGAGTGGAGTTGATCAGTTTCAGTCTGTCTGAAGGTTGGAGGTTTCTTAGAGATGCTGTGTTGCACCCTGATTTTATGTCACACGTCTGTGACACCTTGCGGAGCTGTCTTGTGACTGCTTTGAGAAATGTCGCAGTAATGGTGGCTTTCAATAAGCAGCCTGCCTAAGCAGAAACCCAAACTGCCTTAAAGATAACCCCAAATGGAGCAGCTTGGGGAAATACTCTCCCCTCCCCTTGGAAACAGACTGTATATCAAGTCCAGATGACTGAATCAAATTCAAAGTGGTTTGCTGGGCTGGGAGATATTCCAGCCTCAACACACCGTTCTTGTAGGTAACTGACTTGGAAAAGCAATGACCATCTGTGAGGCCATGCCATTGAGTAAACTTCATTCAGGTGTTAGCTGGCATTGCAGAGTGCCTGGAGTGTTGCCTTATCAAGAGTGCTGGATATGCTGCGGAGGACATTCCAGTGCTGTGTAAAAATGTAACTGATATTAGTGTATTGTAAGTGCTGATCATGTGAAGCAGTGTAATTCAAGACTTAATTGGCCACAGCATGCTGTTAATTCAGAGTTTGCTCATCACTTTACAGTAATGAATTTTGCCCTGGTCTCACTGAATTTAAGCTCAAATCAATCTTGCTTTAAGACTCAGTTGAATGTTTTAAAATAGAACAGTTCTGAAAAAATGGTTTTTTTGATTCAGCTTACAAGCAAAAACTAATACCCTTCTGAATCTAACCAGATGGTTAATACAGAACACACAGAGGAGATGGTGCAGTTGATTCTTTTTTAGAATCATAATGTACATACTGTTTATGCCTTTCAGTTTATAGTTGTGTAATTCACCTTTGTTGCACAAAAGGCTTTGTTACTCCAGAATGTTAGAGATAGTCTAGGTTATTTTGTACTTGGAAGTACTTGCTAACATTCACAGAGCAGAATGTGGTTTCCTAGCATGGAGGATGGCCCAAGAGAAGTAAGTGATGCAGTTGCTCAGGGGGAAATTTGCGTATGTGAAGTTTGAGGTTAACTGTTAATGTCATGGCTAAACTTGCTCCCTTTACTGCATTCTGCTTGTAAAGCAAGGTAGAAGAAATTCTGGTAATCACATGGGAGCCTGAGAATCTTTTCTAAAGCTGCAAAATGAATTCTTTAAAACATACATTTTTATTACCAAGATTTTCCATCAACATTTGAAGTGGGAAAGCAAAGCCTTTTCTGATTTTTAGAAGGTGTTTTTGCAATATAAAACATGATCCTCTAACTTCCACTTGGTAGTTCTCAGGTGTGTAGATGTACAGAAATAGATTTATCCTATCTGATGACAGCCAGAGTTCCAGAACACTTGGAGAAGGTACTTGAAGCAAATACCCTGTTGAGGAACCTGAAAAGTAAGTCTTGAGTTCGGGTGACTGGCTTACTCATCGTGTGTAATAGAGTTTGAATTATGGCAGTTGCGTGGAAAACTTGAGATACCAAAACCCAACAGGAGCTGGAGTCAGACAACAGAGGCGTGCGTTCTTGGGAAGTGACATCCTGTTTGTAGCATCTGAAACTCCATTTTACTGAACTAACAAAACAGAAAGGAATGTATGACTGCATTTGAATAGAACTGTATGAATAGTGTTGTGGAATATATACTGAGCTTTGTGCAGGAAGAATGGTTAGTGTATACAGCCTGTAAGATTTTATTTCAGTCATCAGGGAATGATATGGCGTAGTGTATAGTTTAATGCATCTCTTGAAAGGCTCAAGCTATAGAGTAAGTCTAGGGAGAACAAGCTGTCATTTTGAGAAGGGAATGGGGAATCTTTATTTTGTTACTGCCTTTGAGTTAGGCTGGCTTCGTAACTGCATAAGTACAGTAGGGCAATATTGTGATATTTAGTGGTGCCTCTTTCATCTGCAACACTAAATTTCTAGTTAATTGCTGCTTCCCCTGGTGAAGGGCAGACTAGCCTGGATATGAAGCATACAAATGTTCAAGTCAGTCACTCCCATTGTTTACATGATTTCTGAGGTCAAAAAAAAGATGGTGCTGCAATATTCTTTTGCAGAAGTAACTGTAAACTGCAAGATCTTTGTAGTTTGCTCTCCAAGTGGTCTAATTTCTCTGAATCGTAGCCCTCAAAATGCTAATCTCAAGATATTTCCATGTGTGAATCTAAATCTTTCTCTTCTTGCTAATTATTTTAACTACTGGTTTAACTCTAGGAGCTCTATAATGAGATCAACATGCAGCAGACAGTGATTTATCAAGCCAGTCAAGCTCTGAACTGCTGTTTTGATGAGGAGCATGGAAAAGGGTCACAAGGAGAAGCAGAAGCAGAGAGACTTCTCTTAGCAAGTAGGTTTTTAGATGCAAGTTTAATTCTTTGTCATGAACACTTTGGGAAGAATTGGGAACAAGACTGGGAGTGAACTTACTATGCTACCTTGTCGCTGCCTATTTATAGTTCTTCACCTGGAAAACAGGATAATACCTGTTCTCTCTTACTTGTATAGGCAAGAGGATCTTTCTTGACTTTAATATTACTACTACTCTTGCAACAGAAACGCTGATGATCTTCATTTTACATGCTTACGGGGGGAAGAATGTTCAGTACTGCTTTTTCCTCTGTTAAAACTATAATTAATTTCTCTGTGCAGCTGAGAAGAGAACTGCTTTATTGGAAGAACTGAATAGACTGAAGAGTGAGGGGACCTCATAGTAAAAGAGATAAAGCTGCTTCTATATACACCGAATATGCTCCATCCAGGGGATCTCTTTCCATTTCAGAAATGCGTCTACCTCTGAAAGCAGACTTTGTGTGTGGTACTGTTCAAAAGCCAGGTAAAACCAGCAACTGAACACTTGACCCATTTCCTGCCCCTTCCCCATGCTCCCTACACATACTTCTGGTTCATATGCCTGGGTTGGGTTTTTTTGTCTTCTGTGTTGGTGTTTCTCATAGATCAGGGGGCAATGAAAATCTAACGATTGCTTTTAATTGATCTGCTTTTTGGTTTTCAGTATTTTCCATGGTGGTTTTAGTTTCATCCTGTTCTGGCTTGTGAAGTTCAAGAAATTTATCAAGACTTTTCCAGCCAGTCTTAAAGATCTTTATGGTCCTGTGGAGCCTGTTGGAGAAGAAGTACAGTTTTGTGACTTGGGTTGTATTCTGTCTTGCTGCCTTGGAATGCTGTTGATGGGTGCAAGTGTAGTGCCTAAATATCAGTACATAAATTCTGACAGACTCATTAAGCCTCTAATTTTTTTCAGTCTCTCTGTTACCATCCCCCAGTACTTCATTTACAAAGGCTGGTCTTCCATTAGTGTGTCATATTTAAGTCATTGAAGTTCACTTTAAAGTTAACATTTTTTACCTTTAAGTTAAAATGTGAATTTATGTCTCCTTTTGTTCCAGAAGAATATCTGGCAATATCTCTCTGTAGGTCTAGACTTCCCCTGGAATATAGTAAGCTTCTGTTATGCAGCTGTTTAAAGAATCTCCAAGCCCACAATAACCAGTGTTATTTTATATAATGCTACCAAATATGATTGTAGCTGGACAGATTCCTCTTTTCTGCCAGAGTAAAACTTGAGGACAGAAGACATTGGACAAAACTGTGTTTCATACTAATCCCTTTTACATTTGCTGCTTTGTTCAGAGAAGATGACAAACCAGTGCTTACTGGAGTTTTCAACAGTTGTTCTGAAAGCTGTGACTCAGTGTTGGGGGGTAATGATTGTTTGCATAATGTGCTATGATATTTGTTTTTACTGTTGAGCAGTCTGCTGCACAAACTCCAGATCATCTGCCACTGTTGAGAGGGGTTTTTCCTCCCTTCTGTGAAAGTCAGGGAAATGAGTTGCCTGAATTACCAGTTGCTTCGCAGGAGTGAAAAACGTACGAGAACAGGCAGTAGCGATGCTGATGTATGGCTAAGCTGGCAGGCCTGGAGAATAACAACCAGAGTATAAGGAACTAAAATGAACTGCTGCATCTGCCTGAAAGTTCCTCTCCCCTTTCACACACTGGATAGTGTAGGTCTGGCCTGAGGTGCCAAGCAGTTGTGAATCCTGTGGAGACAGTAGTGATTACAAGTAAAAACTTGTTTTAAAAGTAAGTTTATAAGCAAATGTCGATTGTAACCAAGTGTTCAAGTGGGGGTGAAGCAGAGATGTTTGCAGTATTTGAGGGGCTGGGGTTTTAGATACCTGGACACCTCTGGCTAATAAACCTATCTGATTTCTGTTTACAGAAGCAGCAAATTACTACTATGTAATCATACTGAGATCTGGAGCAGAAAACATGGTTGCAACCCCCTTAGCGAGTACTGCCAGCTCCCTGAATGGAGATGCCCTTACTTTTACTACGACGTTTTCTACCATGTCCACCCCACTTGCCTTTGGAAGGGATATGTTGCTAACTGGGATGTAGTAATTTCTCATTAGAAAGGAATGCAAACCCAGTAAACTGGAAGTGGGGAATCGAACAGACTTGAGCTCCTCATTCAGCAACGGATTTTACTGTGGTTTGGTAGGATACAACTCAGTGTTCCCTGGTGTAGCATTCAGGGCTATAAATTATCTCTGCTGGTAAAAATCTAGGGCTGGTGCAACTTATTATTGTTACGTGGAAATATTTTCCTGGTTTTACTTCTCAAATGGTCATGTGCACTCCTACCTGGTGCTCACGGGTTTGCTGTGCTCTACGGTAGGGCCAGGTACATGAGCGAGCCATGCATACTGTCCAGTGGAGCAGATCTTATGCATAATAACCATTTCCTCCCCTGCTTGTGCCCGTGTGCCATGTCTGGGAGGATGCTGCAGTATGCCTACAGCTCAAAGGTGATCAGTTTCTAACTGTAAAATCTATTGCAGGGTTCACTGAGTCCTACAGATGTACACTTTTAGCTATTAGGGTTACTCTTCTTCATCTGAACTATTAGCAAAACTGAATTCCACTTGATCAACATGTGTGGAGGGATTGGGGGAAGTCAATAGGCAGGTTTTATTGCATGTTCCTCTTCAAAACTCTTCCATATCCAATAACCATTTAACCACCCTCTGGTACACTGGTTCAGCTGGTCTTCAACACCTTGAGTGCCAGTTGAGAACTGCTCTCACTACTTTTTCCCCTTACAGGTCTATACAAATAATTCTCTGAGTAAGCACTACTACGTCAGTATCTGCCAAAAATGCTCATGGCAGCCAAGTACCAATCCTGTTGAAGCCCACTAGGATATTTTCCAACCAGCTTAATGTCAAACTGAGGCAGAAGCTTGCAGGGTGTGGACTGGTGCTGTGTGTTGTGTTTAACCGTGCTTGGAGTGCTTGTTTTTATAGCCAGAAGCACGTTTGTGCCTATGTCCTGAGCAAACTGATAAGCAAACAAACCTTGAAAAGCTTCTGAATGAACTTGAAACAGAAAGTGATTATTACTGTCTTGCTTCAGACTGACCACTTCTTTCTGGCTCAAGATCCTAAGAACAAGACTGTGCTAACATCCTGGTGCAGGTGTCTTGCTTCAACTGGTAGAATTGAGAGGTGTTCAAGTTCAATGACTAATTGCTTTACTTTTTTGCAGGTTCCCTTCTTGTCTCCTTTGGAAGGTCATATATATCTGAAGTTAAAATGCCAAGTGGACTCCTCTGTGGAAGAGAAAGGGTTTTTGGTAAGATACTTCAAATTGCTTCCATGGAAATGACAAGTCCTATTAAATGTAGTTATTTCCTTAACTTCACACATGTTTTTTCAGAGTAAGGGTTTGAAAACTCCCTACCCAATAAAAATGAGAATCTAAATTGTGAAGAGCAAGAAAACACAACACGTTAATGGGGGTGGGGGGAATTCTGTAAGCGTTCAAGAGAGATCAGGAATAGAATTCATATACTAAGCTTTTTATTTCAGTATTAAAGAAATGGGGCTTGAAATTGGCATAATCCTGCATCCCGTAAAATGATTACCAACACAAGCATTTAAAAAGCAATTTCTTATTTCTTTTAAACTGATTGGACTGCCAATAGTCCTGTTGAATAGCTAAACATTTTGTAATCCTGAATAGTAAGTCAAAGGTGACTTGGGTGTTTAAGTGGTTTGGGTTGGAAGGTGCCTTAAAGCTCCTCCAGCTCCAACCCCTGCTGCAGGCAGGGACCCCTTCCACTGGAGCAGCTGCTCCAAGCCCCTGTGTCCAACCTGGCCTTGAACACTGCCAGGGGTGGGGCAGCCACAACTTCTCTGGGCACCCTGTGCCAGCGCCTCAGCACCCTCACAGGGAACAGCTTCTGCCTAAGAGCTCAGCTCAGTCTCCCCTGTTCTGGCAGGTTCAAGCCATTCCCCTTGGCCTGTCCCTACAGGCCCTTGTCCCAAGCCCCTCTCCAGATTTCTTATAGGCCCTCTTTAGGCACTGGAAAACTTAGCATAAGAGATTGTGCTATACTAATCATGGTTTGTGAACTGTTCATCCTGTATCTGCTGTAAGTAACCCTCCATTATCTTAAAATAACAGAATGAACCACTATCAACATGAAAATTTGGTGTTTTGCAAGGGCAGCAAACTCGAGAATGATAGTGTGAGCTTCTCTTCTGTGCTGTCTGGAAAATCAATATGCTGTACTAACAGGAGTCTCTCCCAGTGTATAAGCCTTGGGTGCCATGGTTTAGTGTGAGGTGTCCCTGCCCAGGGCAGGAGGGTTAGAACTGGATGATCTTAAGGCCCTTTCCAACCCGAACTATTCTATGACTCTATGTTTCCTCCTGTGAAGGGTTGGACTTGCAGAACTACCTGGTAGAAAAAACAGTTGAGTACAGTCAGGGTATAATGATACCTCATTGGTTTTAATTGTGTTTTTCTCAGACTATGTTTGAAGATGTTAGTGGCTTTGGAGCATGGCATAGGCGCTGGTGTGTGCTGTCTGGGAACTGTGTATCCTACTGGACATACCCGGATGATGAAAAACGAAAGGTAATGCTGTTTTCTAAAGCTCCAGACCCAAGTTCTTTAGTACTCTACACAACTAGATGGTCCTTTTTAATGGCAGTTCAGGCTTAAAACAAAGAAGTACATTCAAAGCATGAGATTCAAGCTTATAATGTTCCCCTGGGGCACGGAGGGACCTTCATAAATCTGACGTCAGTCAGGGGAAACTTAGAAACGTACCGCTTTATCTGGTGACAAAGGGAAAAGTGGAGGAAGATCCATATTTAATTTTAGTCTGAAGGCTTTCACTGGGCTGGTTAAATGACTAATTGAAATTAATCAGACTTGCACAGCTTCATAAGCAGACTGTATCCAGTTGCCTTAAGTTTTAGACAAAATGATGACTCTAAGGCTTAATATGGCAAAGAGCTGGAGTGTGTAATCCTTCTGTATTGCAGAACCGTAGCTGTAATTATGGACTATCTTATTGGCAGTCTTTTTGTCACAGCTCCACATTATAGCTGAAACTGGTACTTTTTAAATGGTTCTCATGGAAAGCTAAGTTACTGTCTGGCTAATGAGGCAAATCAGAGGCTCCTCTGTCATGAGGTGAACCGTGTCTCCTTGGCCTCTTCTTACAGTGTGTGCTGAAATATTTCCAGGTCCTTTCACAAACTGATTTCAAGAGGGCTTTTCTGACTCACTTAAGTCATTTACCACTAAAGGCTCGCTTGTTTGTTGGCAGAACTCTCTCTTTCCCAAACTCTGTTGCATACTCTGCTCCTTTTGGGTCTTCTATGCCTATCCAGCCGCCTGAGTTTAGTTTCTTCACTGCTGACAGAGGAAGACCATATGCTGGTAGCTGACATTGCCAAGTGTATCAATGTGCTTTATTTTGCTGCCAGGAGAGAGGGAAAAATCTTTGCCTACTGTAATGGAAGATAGGCAAAAAAATAGAGTTAAGCAAGAAGAAGGTTCCCATTCTATTGCTGTGTGCAAGAATGCAGTTTTGGTTTGTTTTCCAGTGCTCCTGAAAGTCTAAACTTGTTTCACCATTACTCTGATAAAGGGTCAGCTGCGTTCTACTTATGTACTGTCATCCACAGCAATATTAAACTATCCTTATTTAATGCCTCCCTCACCCCTACTGTGTGTGTTCTAGCATGCAGAGATAGATGTACCTCAGAAATACCAGTTGTGGGCAATTATTGCTTTAAATGGTGAAATATTTTTGTTAATAGATTTCCCATGGCTGTATGTGTGTGTGTGTATATATATAGATATAGATATATCATCAACCTGTTTCTTAATGCTCCTTGAAATGGAGCTACCCTTTTTCCTGTAACTTGGGTATTCTACTTATCTATGGAATAATATTGTGAACATGCCCAATAAATATCAAGCTTTTCTCCAAGCCAAGAGCAGCTTATGATGGCTCCCTGATGAGGTATTCTGTAGGTGTAAGGAATAGGAGCCAAGGTGTGTAACTAACTTCAGGCATACAGCTGAGCCTCTGTCTATAGTCAGCAGAAAGAGAGAAAGGGCTTGAAACTGGACATCCTCTTTGGAGGGGTCTAGCTTTGATTACAGAGGGAGCTAAACCAGCCAGACCCGGCACTTAAGGTGCCTTCCTTATTGCCTGTTTGAAGATGAATCTGTGGACTTATGGGCTTTGACAAGAATGATGCAAGCATCCCTAAAGTGGCTCTTAAACACCAAAAAGGGAATCCCTCATTTTGTATGGAGTCACTGATGTGTCACTTGATATGGCAAAAGTTGCTCAAAGCTTGTATTAGTCAGAATTACTCTTGACTGCCGAATTCTTGACTGATGAACTTTCCTTTCAGCATCCTTTGGGCCGGATAAACTTGGCTAACTGCACAAGTCATCAAATTGAACCTGCCAACAGGGAGTTCTGTGCCCGTCCCAACACTTTTGAACTAATAACTGTCTGACCTCAGAGGGAAGATGACAGAGAGACTCTTGTCAGCCAGTGCAGAGACACCCTCTGTGTTACCAAGTGAGTAGACAGATAAAATGCTGTTTAGTGTTCTGGGGATGATCATCTTGGTGTTCTTTGGAAGAACTACATAGAGGCAGAGAAAGGCAAACCTAACCCCTTGGGTTCTTTGCTTTCAGGAACTGGCTGTCTGCGGATACTAAAGAAGAGCGTAATATTTGGATGCAGAAGCTCAACCAAGTCCTTGTTGACCTTCACATGTGGCAGCCTGATGCCTGCTATAAAGCAATTGGAAAGCTTTAAACTCTGGAAGAGAAAGGCAAAGAAAATATGTATACAAAACCGACAGGAACTGCACAAAAAAGAAAAGGAACTTAAATGGAAATGTGGGAAGTCTTCTGGGTCACTTGTGCTTTAAATTTCAGAGAGTGTTTAACATTATACAGGAGTATATTATGCAGTATTTGTATTTCACTGAAGAAGTCTAAAGCTTTTTTTACTTCCTAGCTTTTGAGTATGATGGAAGTGATTTGCTGTTTGCTAAATGTGCTGGATAACTCCTTTTTTTGGAAGTCTTTTTTAGCCAAGTGCTTTCTTTTCTTTAAACAACTACTGCAGGAAGTCACACTCCAGGGGAGGAAGGGGGGCAAGCTAGTGAAAAACCAAGCTTCCTAGATAACTATGCTCCCTGAAAGAAACAATAGCTCAGAGTTTCCTAACAAGGATGATGCTGAAGAGCATTTACTATTGGAGGGGTTTTCAGGTTGCTTTTGTAATGATCAGGCATAGAAGTTACATTCTCTAACATGCATGATGGGTATTTCTTGCTTGCACAGTGTCCTTGCAGCCAGAACAAAACACACACACAATATATTTATACTTCTTTTGCCATTTCTCATACCAACTGGTATGGATAGGTGCATGGCTTGTATACTATGTGGTTTACAGGTGTGGAATTATGTATGCATTATATTGCACTTCGATAAAGATGAAATGTCTTGATTATTTCTGTTAGGACTGCTATATTAAAAAGAGAAAAATAATATTAGGGTTGTATATGTCAACATTTCCTGGGACTTATGGTTTTTGCAAGTTAGAGTTCTGCATTTGAGAACCAGGAGTAGGTTGTAAAAGTGCTTTCTCTTACTATAAGACACTACACAGCTGCTATATACCAACTAATGCTCTGCTGGCTGGAAGGATGTCTCTTCTCCCCCCTCGCAGACACGTCCATAAATGCAGATAACAGCAGTACTTCAGAGCATCCATAAAATAACAGAACTTCTCAGTTAAAACGTAGGATTTTCACAGCTTTTCACTGGGCTGGGTGAAATACCAGCTCATTAATTGCAAATGCAATAGTGCAATACTTATAATTGCAATTGCTGTCATGTATTCACACTTGAAACACAAAATTCTGTTAGCTTCTACTGTTTTCATCCTGCCACTTATGTCATTTCTTTTACAGCTAGTTCTCTTTTTCTGATGTCTTTAGATATTTCCAACCTATGTATTGAGGTTTATTTTATTCATTTCAAATAAAGAAGACACTTTCTCCTTGGTTCATGGGGTCTTCTGTGCATTTGGGATATTAATTGGTAGGCTGAAGAAGAAAAGCTGGGCTCCAAGCAATGTTTAAGAAAGGACTCTCCCATTCAGAATGTGGAACTCAAACTACTACTTGATTGTGAAGGAAATGTGATGCCTTGGGAGCAGCAATACAGCATGGACAGTGGATACAGGGCACACTGTCCACTTATTTAAACTTCCATGTGGAGGCTTCAAAGAGATCCTACTGCATAGCTTCAGGTGCCTATAGATGCTCAATACCTCAAAAACAGTTCTTAGCGTGTGATTTCAAACCAAGCTTTCAGTCTGGGAAAAGACTATGAGCAGGATGGCATAAAACAACCCTCCCATTTGCAGTGCATTGGAACCAGCCAGTGACATAATCCCTCACTTATCCGCCTTCTCTAACTGGAAAGCCCTCATATACCATTCCTTCTACTGTACTGCTCCAATGTTTGAATTTCATGAAACCTTGTTTGATTTCAACCAGTCTGAGCACCAGGAGCCATTTAAAACTAATGGCAATGAGCAGGATTCAGAGCTTGGTGCTGCTTTTTATAATAATAAGCGTTTTTGGAGGCATTTCTTTACATATAGGACTTATACATTTAGAGTGGTACTGGGATGTGATTGATGGTTGTGGTGCAGAAATTCAGCTGGGTTTTGCAGCTGAATTCTGTTTTCTTTGAAACAGCATCATAGAATCACACAACAGTGCTGCGGAACGGACTCAGTCAGAGATCAGTGTGATCAGACAAAAAGATTTACATTAGCAGAGTAACTATTGCAGAGTGCAGCAGCATGTTGAAGATGCCAATGGCAGTGAGGGACTAACCAAAGAAATTTACCAGTGGAGTTCTCCCACCCTCTTAATTTGTTCCATTACCTGCTTTGTAACAGTACCATCATATTAGAATATTTCTAGCTTTTGCTTTAGCATTTTCTAGCAGCTACTGCAAGTTTGCATTCTTTAACATCTCTTTTACAAGTGACAAATCCATACAATACAAGGTATAGTTTCTTATTAGCAACTGGCTAGTAAATACAGGTGGTTTTATATGCAAAATCACAACCTCTAATAATAGCTACTTTACAAGCATGCATATTCAAGCTGTTACTTTTCAGTTGCTCCCAAGTGATGTTTTACAATCATTCATTTCTATCTTGTTCTGCTTGGGGTTTTCAAGGTCAGCTCCTGTAGCTGATGCATCAAGTTCTTCCACTCATCTGTCCAGCTCATGGCAAGGCTTGACAAACTTTGCAGGCAGCCACCGTGGACCTGTAGGTAGGAGGACACAGATATACCCCTTCCTCTGGGTTATCAGTTCTTGAGAAGTAGACAGGTTAAAGTGACTCCTTAAAGCAGAAGCATTCTAATGCAAAGGGGATAAGGGGATGTGAAACAGCTGCAGAAGTAAACTGTACAGTGTTAACAGTCAAGTTTGCCATAGCATTACAAAGCATTAACTCCTTATATACTACTGCTTATACACACCTACAGCAATTTGGCATATCATGATTGGATACTTGTCTTGAAGACCCTTAGTGACTAACATAGAATTGGTTAAGCACAGGTGTGAGAACTTGACCTCGAACGCTTGCCAACAGTCCACAGTTCTCATCACTCAGTGAATTACAGCTTCTTCTTATCTTGCTTGCTTAGGCTTCCTCGGGCCTCCCACGGCCCTGCTGTATCCCTCGGAGTTATTCAGAGCTCATGTACCAAATATCCATTCTCCTGTGAGAACACTGTCTGCACACACCAGAGATGTTTTAAAATCCATTTCTGATTCCTTTTAAACTGATTGGCCTCCTGACTGTCCTGTAGAACAGCTGAACAGTTTGTAATCCTGAATAGTAAGTCAAAGGTGACTTAAATACCTCAGTGGTCTGAGTTGGAAGGCACCTCAAAACTCATCCATTTCCAACCCCTGCCACAGGACCCCTTCCACTGGAGCAGCTGCTCCAAGCCCCTGTGTCCAACCTGGCCTTGAGCACTGCCAGGGATGGGGCAGCCACAGCTTCTCTGGGCACCCTGTGCCAGCGCCTCAGCACCCTCACAGGGAACAGCTTCTGCCTCAGAGCTCAGCTCAGTCTCCCCTCGGGCAGGTTCAAGCCATTCCCCTTGGCCTGTCCCTACAGGCCCTTATCCCAAGCCCCTCTCCAGCTTTCCTGCAGCCCCTTTAGGCACTAAAGAGATGCAGTGGTTGTAAAAGCTGATGGCTTAATATGCCCAAAATTCATCTTCACTTGTGCGTAGTTCCTGCATTGGTAAATCAAGCTCCTGCAAAGCCTCCAAGGTGGGAGGACAAGCAGTATCTGTGTTCCTTTGGGCAGGGGCAAGCCTGTTGTTTCTTATTGTCCCTAAGGCACCCTTTGCCAAGCACAGAGCAATTCCAGTGGGCAGGTCCAAGAGCTTTACTTTGGGTTTCAGGTCATCTTTGAGAAGATGCTGTTCTAATTTTACAATAAACCTTTTTTCTCCATTGTTCACAAATTCAAGATGTTCACTAATGAGTCTATAAATGGAAAATGTTTTGCTCTGGCAATGAAGCTTTTTTTAGCTAAGGAAATGTCAGTCTTACTGAAAGCCTGGTTGGCAATGTGCAGGGGGAGGCTCCCGTTTCCTCTGAGCCTGCAGAAACAGCCACAAATTGATGTGGTCCCTGCCCATGCTGCATGAAGAGGGACACTGCTTTTTAACTGATATCCTCCTACTGAGGAGGTCTGTTGGCTTCTCCTATTCACCTGCCTACTGTGCTGAGAACCCAGAGAGCTTGGGTGTTTCTTGTCTAGCCCATTACATGGTGACTGGTTGATGGTATCATGAGTTTCTATGTAAATAGTTACATCTTATTGCTAGTTTCAGAACTTACTGTTGTCTCCGGTTGCTCTGCGTTCATCCAAGAAGGGTTCTGGGGAAGATGATGGCAATGGAGACTTGGTCCTTTCCATCCCAAAGCAGTCGATGATTCTATGATACATTCCTTGAAATACGCCATGAGACTGCGGCTTGCGCTTCATTGTGTTTGTGACTGTAACCATGTTGTACTACTCATCTTATTCAGGTGGTTCTTCAGGAAATCTCCTGCACTTAATGAAAAGCCGAGAGTCCAATGGGATGGAAATGGTGGCTGCAGGGACAGAATTGTTGCTGGGGTCCCTAAAAGAAAGAAGCAAAACCCTGTAAGGGATGTACATGTTATAGACAAACCTCCTAAAAAGCAGAGCTTGCTTCACCTACTGTGCTCTAAAGCATGGGCTGTTTCTTGTTTCAATGGAGTGTGTTACTCCTGATGTGTACCAATGTAAATAGACATTGGAAAAGCCACTGTTACTGTCTCCATAGGGATAAGAACAATCACCTACTGGAGAGCAAGGGGAAGAAACTCTCCTTTTCAGATGAATTCAGGTGGCCTGTGGGGTGGTTGGGTTGGATTTAGTTTCCTTGGTGCTGATACAGGTCACACCCTAAGGGACTGATTGTTCTGTCCTATGGAAAACAGAGTTCTGAATCCTTGTTCCCTAGCACTGAGCTTCAGACCAATTCCTGATTTGATCTGTAGCCCAGTCCTACACATGAACTTAATTATCAGACAAACACAGAGCTCTTCCCCCCCCACTCTGATTAAAAGCTTCCCATCTATTTTGATTTTTGTCTCAGCCCTGAAATGAAGCTTCTTGATTTGTCTTCTGAATGAATCAAAGATGGAAAGGCAGCAGGAGAACAGTGGAAAAGGCAAGTCCATAAGGGGCAGAAGGGAAAAGTAAGGAAAATCTGTATGTAGTACATCTTACTAGTGTATAAAAACACAGAGGGGGGAAAACCCCACCAAAAACCCCACTGAACCCCCCAGTCCTACACAAACGTAAGCAGGCTACTTCCAGAGGTGACTTCAGTGAAGCCTGATGTGTGATTCAGACACAGCAGATTTCCCCATTAACATGTTTATCTTGGAGCTTGGTCAGAAACCGGCTGTGGGACCATCCAGCCATCGTTATCTATGCTACAATTGGTAATAATATCTGCAGTGGGTAAGGTGCAGATGAATTCAACAGAGTATCAGAAATGGGAAGGCTTTGGAGCTGTGCTGGTTCCTTGGACAGTTACATCCCATTGCTTTGCACTTCCCTGTGGTTGCATTTGTCCTTGCTATTCCTCTGTGCTGCATTCTTATGTTGCTGATGGAGTTACTGCTTGTGGCCTTTCTCCTCCTTGATCTGTCCTACTCCTCCTTTTGCAGTTCTTCTGCCCCTTTCTCCTCCCTTGGCCTTTCTTCTACTCTCCTTCTTCCGGACTTGACTTCTCCTTCTACACTGCTGTTCCTTTCTCAGCCCTTGTTCTGCTCTTCTCATGCATCTTTTTCAGTCCTTTCTCCTCCTGTTGCCCTTTTTCTGCCTCTAGAGTTCTCCCCCCCCCCTGACTTTTGCTATCTCTGAGATGCTTTTCAGAGTAGCTTGAAAACCCATCCCTTGCAGGCTGCTAGGGCAAATCACAGCTACTATGAGCTACTATGAGCTACTATGAGCTACTATGAGCTACTATGAGCTACTATGAGCTACTATGAGCTACTATGAGCTACTATGAGCTACTATGAGCTACTATGAGCTACTATGAGCTACTATGAGCTACTATGAGCTACTATGAGCTACTATGAGCTACTATGAGCTACTATGAGCTACTATGAGCTACTATGAGCGCTACTAAGGCTTGTTTCTCCAAGTATAAGAAACAGCGAAGCAGAGTCCTTCCAAGCACCAGAACCCAGAGGAGGTGTGAGCAGAGTACATGTAAACAACGGCTCAAAGAGCACAAAAGCAGCACAAGAAGCACGAACCCGGTGGAACATTGGGCACTCACAGCAGCAAACCGACAAGCAGAGGCTGCAGCAGCTCCGAATCCCAGCGTTCCCGCAGAGCTCCAGCAGAGCGGCCGCAGCCTCCGTGTCTCCGATGGTCTGGAACAAGCAGGCAGGCTCCGGCTCCCGGACGCCTCTAATAGCGGTGGGGCTCTGGGAGCCTGAACTTCCATTGGCTGCTCGTAAATGAGCCCCCACACAAATGCTCCTGGGAGGGCCGGTCGGGAGTCATTCGGGCGCAGTCCTCGCACCGACGGGTACCGGGTTCGGAGCTCCGCGGCTTGGATCGGCTGAGATCTTCAGCAGCAGCAGCAGCAACAACACCAACATCCTCATCCGTTCTCTTGGAAGGAGGAGCTGGGGAAGGTTCAGGAGAAGCTACAGTTCTGCTTCGGGTCTCTGGTAGGATCCAATGTTTTATGATTCTTTAGGGGTCCCAGGGCTCTGCACCTCAATGTTGATGCAGGGCTGCGCAGCGGTGGTTGTCGGACTTTGCATGGGCTTTTGCTAGCTGCAGGGGATGTGTGCTGGTTTTTGTTCCCCCAGTTTCTTGTTTCCCCGCTGAAAACTTAGCAGTAATTTTTTGCAAGTACATACAGTAATTTTTCTTCTATATTTGCTGCAGAGAAATGTATTCAGAGATCAATGTGATCAGAGATCAATGTGATCAAGCAAAAGCCGTTAATTACAAAGTATCTGTCCTTTTCATACTGTTGTTTGCATCTGTTTACAATAGCTTGGGGTATTATAATTGAATTTATACACAATAATTTTCTGTATTAAGGCAATGCTTAGCTGTATTAAGGTTGGATATGTGTTTGGTTGCTGTTTTAAGATTGGATACGTGTTTGGTTGCTTTTTTAAGATTGGATTTGTATTTGATTGCTGTTTTAAGACTGAATACATATTCAATAGCTTGCTATGTTACTGGATACATCTACAATGTAACACACAGCAACTAGTATACAATTGGTTAAACTAAGCGGATGGGGATTTAGCCTTTAGAAGTTGCTAACAGTTCACTGTTGTGTCTTGGTATGTCCCAGTTTCTTATCTTGCTGCAGTGTTACTTTTGCTTGTTCACCCATGGCTTTTTCCATCCTCAGTTCATGTTAAGCTCCATGTAGGCACTTGGTGACTTGGGAATGTGGCCATTTCTTGCAAAAAAATCATCCTGAAAATCGTATATCTAATGGTAATGCCATGTGAACTGAGGTTTCCAGACCTGGTATCTCCATTAGATGATAAGATAATTAGTTTCCTTCCCCTGCAGAAACTTTCTAGTACCTTTTCTTCAGTTTCACTTCATTCACAACCCTGAGCATCTAGTAGTTATTTACTTTCCTAAGCATGTGTCCTTTCTTCAGGTGGCTAGTGAAAGCAGACAGGTTGTGCTGATTCGTATTTGCTGTCCTACTGTTCTTAAGGACTTGTTGGTTTGAAGAAGTTGTGTGGTTCAATTGCATTTTAAATTAGCTTATAAAAGAAACATTCTAAGAGGCACTTCATTGGAACAAAAGCAGCTGTCCTGTCCCACTTAAACCAACCAAAAAGCCCCAGACCCTTACATTTCTGTTTCTGCTCTTTGTTATTGCAATTTCCCTTAAATACAGCTGCAGTTTTGTTCTCCTTATGCTTGCTGTTCAGCAGCCAGCCCCACAGTCTGCATGTGCTGGTGTATGTCATCAGCACTAGATGCTCACAGCAGGTTTCTGATGCTTTGCTTGTCAGTGAATGGTGATAAGACCTCTCTCAGCTGAGATATTGAGTATCTGTGTGGTAGGCATTAGGTTGGAGTTAGTTGTCTGGCCCTTGTTTAAGGGACTGGAGAGAAACAGTGATTTGCAAATGCCTACCTTAGGATGAAACAGATGACATTTCACAACTCTTCTCTCTGTTGCTCTCTATTTGAAGCTTCAAGAAGTAGTTTGAATGTAAATTGAGTGAATATTACAATTGAATTAATATTAAAAGTGTTATAATTGGATCATTTTATCTGGCCTGGGTTGTGGTTGCCAGAAAAGTAGGCACATGTAAAATGGTCTGTTTGTTGAAGGCAGTATTCTGAATGATGGTGGTTGTGAAGTTGAGGGGGGGGTTGGTGCACAAAACGCCATGAGCACAAGAGATTTGGGTGCCAGTTGTCTGACCTATCCTTTTTCAAAGGCTTCATTTGCTGTAGTATTTAACCAATGGACTTCTTGGTTATTTCTGGTAATAGTCAGTGTTCTCCAAGTTGGGCATCCTGACTCCTGGGTCATGTTTGTGCTCTTAATAGCCCCGATGGGACTACTTGTTGCTATTTGGAGTGCTGCTTTGGGTCTCTGGTAGGATCCAATGTTTGTATGATTCTTCAGGGGTCCGAGGGCTTTCCACCTCACTACAATGATGTTGAGGTGGGGCTGCGCAGCGGTGGCTGTCAGGCTCTACATGGGCTTTTGCTAGTGGCAGGGGATGTGTGCTGGTTTTTGTCCCCCCCCCCAATGTCTTGTTTCCCCGCTGAAAACTTAACAGTAGTTTTTTGCAAGTACATACAGTAATTTTTCTTCAATATTTGCTGCACGGAAATGTTCTCAGAGATCAATGTGATCAGGCAAAAGCCATTTATTACAGAGCATCTGTCCTTTTTATACTGTTGTCTGCATCTGTTTACAATAGCTTGGGGTCTTATAATTGGATATGTATGCAATAACTTTATTAAGACAATACCTACCTGCATTAAGGTTGGATACATATTTGATTGCTGTGTTAAGATTGGATACATATTTGATTGCTGTAATTAGATTAGGTACATATTCAATAGCTTGTTACATTAGTGGATCCATATGCAATGTAGCACACAGGAACTAGTATACAATTGGTTAAATTTAGGCCATACTGGTCTAGCCTTTAGAAGTTGCTGACAGTTCACTGTTGTGTCTTGGCCCATTCCAGTTTCTTCGTATTGTGCTTGCACTGTTACTTTTGCTTGTTCACCCATGGCTTTTTCCATCCTCAGTTCATGTAGAGCCCCATGTAGGCATTTGCTGACTTGGGAACGTGGCCTTTCTTTGCTAAAAAACCATCCACGTATAGTTTTACAGAAAATAGTCTATCTAATGGCAATGCCATGTGAGCTGTGCTTTCCAGACCTGGTATTTCCATTAGATGATAACTTAAGTAGTTTTCTTCCCCTGCAGAAGCTTTCTAGCACCTTTTCTTCAGTTTCACTTCATTCAGACCCCTGAGCATCTACTAGTTATTTCCTTTCCTAAGCATGTGTCCTTCCTTCAGGTGGCTAGTGAAAGCAGACAGGTTGTGCTGGTTCCTATTTGCTGTCCTACTGTTCTTAAGAACTTGCTGGTATGAAGAAATTGTGTGATCCAAATGCATTTTAAAACAGCTTATTAAAGAAGCATTCTAAGAGGCACTTCATTGGGACAAAAGTTATCCTGTCCCACTTAAACCAACCAAAAAGCCCCAGACCCTTACATTTCTGTTTCTGCTCTTTGTTACTGGAATTTCCCTTAAATACAGCTGCAGTTTTGTTGTCCTTATGCTTGCTGTTCAGCAGCCAGCCCCACAGTCTGCATGTGCTGGTGTATGTCATCAGCACTAGATGCTCACAGCAGGTTTCTGATGCTTTGCTTGTCAGTGAATGGTGATAAGACCTCTCTCAGCTGAGATATTGAGTATCTGTGTGGTAGGCATTAGGTTGGAGTTAGTTGTGTGGCGCTTGTTTAAGGGACTGGAGGGTAACAGTGATTTGCAAATGCCTACCTTAGGATGAAACAGATGACATTTCCCAACTCTTCTCTCTGTTGGTCTCTAATTGAAGCCTCAAGAAGTAGTTTGAATGTAAATTGAACAAATATTACAATTGAATTCATACTAAATGTATTATAATTGGATCATTTTATCTGGCCTGGGTTGTGGTTGCCAGAAAAGTAGGCACATGTAAAATGGTCTGTTTGTTGAAGGCAGTATTCTGAATGATGGTGGTTGTGAAGTTGAGGGGGGGGTTGGTGCACAAAACGCCATGAGCACAAGAGATTTGGGTGCCAGTTGTTTGACCTATCCTTTTTCAAAGGCTTCATTTGCTGTAGTATTTAACCAATGGACTTCTTGGTTATTTCTGGTAATAGTCAGTGTTCTCCAAGTTGGGCATCCTGACTCCTGGGTCATGTTTGTGCTACTAATAGCCCCGATGGGACTACTTGTTGCTATTTGGAGTGCTGCTTTGGGTCTCTGGTAGGATCCAATGTTTGTATGATTCTTCAGGGGTCCGAGGGCTTTCCACCTCACTACAATGATGTTGAGGTGGGGCTGCGCAGCGGTGGCTGTCAGGCTCTGCATGGGCTTTTGCTAGTGGCAGGGGATGTGTGCTGGTTTTTGTCCCCCCCACCAATGTCTTGTTTTCCCACTGAAAACTTAACAGTAGTTTTTTGCAAATACATACAGTTATTCTTCTATATTTGCTGCACAGAAATGTACTCAGAGATCAATGTGATCAGGCAAAAGCCATTTATTACAGAGCATCTGTCATTTTTATATTGGTGTCTGCATCTGTTTACAGTAGCTTGGGGTATTATAATTAGATATATATGCAATAACTTTATTAAGACAATACCTACCTGCATTAAGGTTGGATACATATTTGATTGCTGTGTTAAGATTGGTTATATATTTGGTTGCTGTATTAAGATTGGATACATCTCTGTATTAAGGTTGGATACATATTTGATTGCTGTGTTAAGATTGGTTATATATTTGGTTGCTGTATTAAGATTGGATACATCTCTGTTGTATTAGGGTTGGATACATATTTGATTGCTGTGTTAAGATTGTTGGGTTTAGTTTTCTTTTCTCTTTCCTAAACCCCAAATGAGTTATTACTGTTT